>NC_051159.1:29759791-29893642 GCF_013339745.2 Dermacentor silvarum
ACTCGGGTTCAAAGCAGTATTTTCGACGGCGGCTAGCCATTCTCACTCACTAAGTGCACATTGAGTAAAGCGTCAAGCAGAGAGCAAGCAGAGAGGATACTGCTGAAAACGCCGGCGGGACTTGCAGTCGAGAGCCGACAACGTCGACATTAAGTGGTTAGTTTTCAGAAAGGAAAACAACAAGGGCGCCGCCATGCTACCCCAGGGTACCCTGACGAGCTTTGCGAAATTCGTCATATCTATGAGACGTTCGTGGCCATTTGGGGTGACGCATCGGGACCATTGGCCATTGGTTTAATCCCTTGGTTTGATCAAGGAGGAATGGATGCGCGAACCCACTGAAGGATGACATTAAATCCCCTAGCTGGACGGGACGAGATGCCTGTGAAGCTCTTGGACCGAGAATGGGGCTACCTCGATGGTCGTCCACTGGACGGGGGCAGATCCGGTCTAGAGTCATCATCAGCAGCAGCAGCCTATATTTGTCTACTGCAGGGCGAAGGCCTCTCCCTGTCATCTGTATTGCGCTAGCTGATTCCAACTTGCGCCTGCAAATTTCCTAACTTCATCACCCCACCTAGTTTTCTGCCGTCCTCGACTGCACTTCCCTTCTATACCGGTTTAACTGACCTGGTGATGTGGCTCTGGTCAAGCCACGGATGGTCAAGGCTGTGAAAATGAACTGTATCCTGCTATGAGGTCTTCTAACTAAATACTCATATAAGGACGTCAACAATTCGTCGAGGTCACACAACGTTTCAAGGGCAGCTGTTATAATATATATATATATATATATATATATATATATATATATATATATATATATATATATATATATATATATATATATATATCAGGGTAACTACAGCGGTGGATTTCGACGTTTCGGCGGACACCGGCGGAAACGTCGAAATTAAAGTTTTTTGCTTTTCTACGTGCGCTTGCACTTCTTTTAACTTATTAAACACCGGATCCGAAGGAATACTTCCGTCATATATATATATATATATATATATATATATATATATATATATATATATATATATATATTGCGACGAGGTTTATTGTCGATTACGTAGCAAGAACGCTACGTAAAGGTAGGCACTGCAAGGGCTTTTCGTAGCACGGGGCTCACTCGCGATCACGGCACGATACTTCGTCTTCCTCTTCAGTCGGCACATACACAGGGGCGGCCTCAGCTTCATTGCAATGCCCCGGGAGCGAAGCATAGCCATCCTGGCGACTCAGGGCGCAGAGAAGATGAGTGGGTCGTAATACGGTTTCAGGCGGTTGACATGTACTGTCTTTCGCCCCAGACGACGCAGGTCTGGTGACACTGTGAGCGGCTCAACGATGTAGTTGGCCGGTGAAGTGGCATCGATGATACGTACGGTACGGACCGCGATAACGCGCCAGGAGTTTGGAAGAGAGGCCAGGAATGTGGGCTGGTATCCAAAGCCAAACAAGCGAACCGGGAGCAAAGCTGGGTGGTGGTTGATGAGTATGGTCATGTCGTGTCTTTTGACGTTCTTGAGTCTCGCTAGTGAGGGAACGTGCCAGCTGACGGCAATCTTCAGCATACTTGGCGACTTCGGAAAGCGGAGTGTACTCTGCGGCGTCAGGTTGGTACGGCAGTATGGTGTCCAAAGGGCATGAAGGCTCACGGCCATACACAAGGAAAAAGGGGGGAAAGCCGGTAGTCGCTTGCGTCGCGGTGTTGTATGCGAACGTGACAAAGGGGAGTACGGCGTCCCAGTTGGAGTGGTCGGATGAAATATACATCCGCAACATGTCACCAAGTGTGCGATTGAACCGCTCGGTCAGGCCGTTGGTTTGGGGATGGTATGCAGTCGATTTTCGGTGGATGATCCTGCACTCAGCGAGGAGGGCTTCGACACCCTCCGACAAGAAGACACGGCCCCTATCACTCAGTAGTTCTCGGGGAGCACCGTGGCGAAGAACAAAATTGCGAAGGATGAAAACCCCAACGTCACGGGCGGTCGCTGCCGGCAGAGCTGCAGTCTCAGCATAGCGAGTAAGATGATCTACGCCGACAATAATCCACCGATTTCCACTCACGCTGCATGGAAGCGGGTCGTAGAGGTCGATGCCGACGCGGTCGAACGTACGAGCCGGGCATGGTAGCGGCTGCAACGGTCCTGTGAAACGGTGTGTAGGTGTCTTGCCCTGTTGGCAAGTAGTACAAGCCTGAATGTACTTTTGCACAAAGTTGTACATGCCTCGCCAATAATAGCGCTGACGCAACCTTGTGTAAGTTTTGAGGACGCCGGCATGGGCGCAGGGGATCAGCGTGAAAAGACGCGCAGATGTCAGAGCGCATATGACGAGGTATAGCAAGGAGCCATTTCCGACCGTCGGGCATATAGTTGCGGCGATATAGAATGTTGTCTCGCACGGAAAAGTGGGTTGCTTGGCGACGCAGTGCTCGTGTCGAAGGGACATCAGACGGAGCGGCAAGGTAGTCAAGCAACATTGCAAGTGTTGGGTCCTTGCGCTGCTCTGTGAGCATGTCGGTGATGGTCAACGGTGACAGGGTGGACGTGGAGTCTGACAAAGACGCCAAGTCAGGCGTCAGTGGGGAGCGGGAGAGCGCATCAGCGTCGGAGTGCTTGCGACCGGAGCGGTACATGACGCGGATGTCGTACTCTTGCAAGCGAAGCGCCCAACGTCCTAAGCGTCCCGACGGGTCTTTCAAGGAAGAAAGCCAACAAAGGGCATGGTGGTCCGTAACTACGGCGAAAGAACGGCCGTAAAGGTATGGGCGAAACTTGCTTAGTGCCCAGATGATCACTAGGCACTCCTTCTCTGTCACTGAGTAATTTAATTCTGCTTTCTTTAGAGTACGGCTCGCATAAGCGACGACGTATTCATCATAGCCAGCTTTCCTTTGCCCTAAGACCGCACCAAGGCCAACTCCGTTGGCGTCAGTGTGAACTTCCGTAGGAGCAGCAGGGTCATAGTGGCGAAGAATCGGTGGTGAGGTTTTAAAAAAATCGGTGTTTATTTTTTCAAGTGGTGCATCTGCTGAAATGCTGCATCACATTCAGGTGACCACGCTGCTATGCCGTTACTGGCGGAAAGTAAACTTGTCAAGGGCGCCATGATGGATGCGAAGTTGCGTACGAAGCGATGAAAATAGGAACATAAACCAATAAAACTTCTGAGGCTTTTGATAGACGTGGGCGTCGGGAAGTCTGCAACGGCGCGGAGCTTGTCTGGGTCCGGGAAGACGCCGTCCTTGGAGACTACGTGACCCAAGAAGATTAACTTGCTTGCAGCAAAACGGCACTTTTTAAGGTTGAGCTGTAGGCCGGCAGAGGCGAGACAGGTCAGAATGTAATGCAGGCGAGCGAGGTGTGTCGGGAAATCGGTTGAGAAGACGACGATGTCGTCGAGGTAACAAAGACATGTCTTCCGCTTGTGGCCGCGAAGGATGGTATCGATCATACGCTCAAAGGTAGCAGGCGCGTTGCACAGCCCGAAGGGCATGACGTTTAACTCGTAGAGGCCATCGGGTGTAACGAATGCGGTTTTCGGACGGTCAGGTTCGGCCATTGGAACTTGCCAGTACCTGGAGCGCAGATCCAAGGAAGTGAAATATTCTGCGCCTTGCAAGCAGTCGAGAGCGTCATCGATTCGAGGCAGTGGATAAACGTCTTTTCTTGTTATCTTGTTTAGGCGTCTGTAGTCGACAGAAAAACGAATGGAGCCATCTTTTTTCCTTACCAATACGACAGGTGAAGACCAAGGACTTTGAGAAGGACGGATCACTTCACGTTTGAGCATGTCGTCCACTTGCTCCGTGATGACTCGTCGCTCTTTGGCCGATACACGATACGGGCGCTGTCGCAAGGGGGAGTGGGAACCAGTGTCGATGGTGTGAGATACACCGGTGCCACGGCCCAATGACGTCTGATGGCAGTCGAAAGAAGAAATAAACTTGTGAAGGAGAGCGAGAAGTTGGCGGCGATGAGATGGGGAAAGAGCAGGGTCGATGGCGTTGTCAAAACACACTGAAGACGATGAGTCTGAGATAGAAGCGATGGCGTCAACGTAACAACGGTGGGAGTCGGTAGGAACATCGAGATCGTCAACGTAGTCGACCGCCTGCAAGTATCCTAGGGTCTCTCCACGCAGTAGGTTGATCGCGTACTGGTAGTAGTTGGTGACCAGCATCACAGTTGACCCAGATGTTATAGTGAGCACGGCAAACGGAAGAACTATGCCCTTGCGCTGAGCAAACACATCGGACGGCGTGAACACTACAGTGGCGTCAGAGTCGGCAGCAGACGACAGGACAACAACCATCGACGACTCAGGGGGTATGGTTGTGTCGGCATGAACAATGAGTTTAACGGTAACGTGAGGAGAGCCGGTCAGCAGTGATTCACTTAGTGGTAAAAGCGAAACTTCGGCACGCGAACAGTCAATGACAGCATGATGACGTGACAGAAAATCCCAACCAAGGATGAGGTCGTGAGAGTACGATGGTAGCACGAAACACTCAATTATGTATAACGGCGGCTCCGGTATCGACTAGCGCAACTGCGGGTACTCCCTCTACAAAAACGGTACTAAAATTTTGCGGCGAAGATGGAGGTCTTGAGAACGTCGATGTATTTGCAGTTCTTGCCTCAGGAACTGCACCAGTCAGTTTCCCGCTTCAATGGGAGCTCGACGACGCAGGGGTGAAATTGAACGCCGACGAGGGGAAGGAGAACGACGAGTTTCTGATCGGCGATCGGTTTCAAGACGTCTCGGTGAAAACGGAGACGCGGTGGCGTATTGTGGTGCGTAGGTGGGCGTTTCAAAGGTGGTAGGCGTTGTTGGGGCGCGGCGGCGACAGAAGCACGCCACATGGCCAGCAATGCCGCAGGCGAAGCAGATAGGCCGGTTGTCTTGAGTGCGCCACGTCGCGGTTGGGCGAAAAAACTGCGGTGACTGTCGGGCAACAGGAAATGAAGCCGGATGCATGGGCGATGAAAAGGAAGCTGGCGGCGGAGGAGGCCGTGCAGCCACGGCTGCGTAACTGAGCGGTAGCGACATAGGGTGATTGGGAAAGTCGGTATAGGCAGCGGCACACTCATAGGATTGGATGGGGAGGTTGTAGGAGCTGCAGGAAGCGCTTCCGATATCTGATTCCGGATGGCTTGCTGTAGCGTTGGACTCAAAGCTGCCGAAGGGGCGTCGCTATGAGGCAGCAGCGATAGCTGCCTGGCCACCTCTTCACGAATAAAAGCTTGTATATGTTGCGATGGGGTCGAGTTGGGCAGAAGGTCCGCAGAAATCGCAATGCTCGAGACGGAATCGGCATGCTGAATGTTTTGGCGGGCGATGGAAGCATGGAACGTTGGCGGCGCAGCTCTTCAAAGCTCTGACATAGGTTAGTAAGGACGGATACGCTCGTTGGACTTTTTGCCAGCAGCATCTGAAATGCGCCGTCCTCTATGCCCTTGAGGATATGCTATTACAATGAAACAATGGCGTTTATTGACTCGGTACAGAACGCCAACATGGCGGCTTCTTCCTGCCACGTCCCAACGCCGAATGCCGGCTTCTGGCTCCGTGCGCCCCCTGGGGATCCAACTGGTCTTTCAGTGGTGGCGCTAGCTTCCGTTACAACACTCCTTCCGTCCCAAGCTTGAGTTACGGTGAATACCGTTGCACGGGTTGGCGCGTTCTGACAGACCGCCGAAGCACCGGTGTCTGGGAAACAGCTGGCGTGCCAGCAGAACTGGCACTTGCATGGTCACTCGTTTCTGCTTGCCAAGGTAGCACGCTTGTCCGTGCGTCGCCTTCCAGAGTGGCAGAACGCCCTGTCATACCACGCACCGGTGTCTGGAAAACAGCTTCAGCGTCAGCAGGACTGGTCATTGCGTGGTCACTCGATTCCACCGGCCTAGGTAGCATGCTTGTTTGTGCCTCACCCCCCAGAGTGGCAGCACGCGCTGGCGTCGTTGCTTCTCTTTCGTCTAAAAATGGCTGCAAAATTAGCACTTGTATTTGCTGCCCATTGTCGCTGCCTCTTCCCGATGTGGGCGACTCCTCTGTGCCTTCGAGGCGGCGCCGCAGGTGGTCTGCATGTCGGTTCCACACTGTGCCATCTGCCAGCTGCACCTCAGTTGATGATGAGCTGGTGGCTCCTCCGACGACTGCTGGCACCCATCTGGGTCCTGGCCTGAAGTTTCTTGCCCAGACAGTGTCGTCAACCAGGGGAACTGGTTCTCTTCTGGCTGCAGAATCGCTGCGCACCTTCTGCTGTAACTGTCGGAATTGTACCTTGCTGCGCAAGTCTGGCTTCAGCAAATCTAACGCTGTCTTGAGCCGTCGACCCATCAATAGTTCTGCCGGGGAACGACCGGTGAGGGCATGGGGTGTGCTTCTGTACGCTAACAAAATTCTAGCAACTCGACACTCAAAATTTCCAGGCTGCGTCTTCTTGAGCTTGTCTTTTACAGTTTGTACCACCCTCTCAGCGGCCCCATTGGATGCGGGATGGTATGGTGGGATCAAAATAGGACGCACCCCATTACGAGCCAAGAACGACTTGTAGGTTGCACTTGTGAAGGCAGGTCCATTGTCGCTCACTATGATGTCTGGTAATCCATGGCAAGCAAAGATGTTGCGGAGGCATGCAATTGTCGACTCCGCCGACGGTGACGCCACTCGGACCACTTCCACCCATTTGGAGAATGCATCCACGAGTACTAAGAAGTACACACCTTGAAACGGCCCACCAAAATCGACGTGTAAACGAGACCAAGCTCGCTCAGGGAATTGATATAATCTCGACCGGGTGAGGTGGGTCGTCACCGCAGGAATCAGGAGACGACGATGAAGGCGGGCATCGTGATGATGAAAAATAGAAAAGATTGTATTCACTTCATTGGTACATGGTTTTGACTCTATCCGAGTCTCGAGCGGTTCTGATTAACACGGGGGCCAGGACGGCCTTAAATCCCCTCGTGGTGGCCGGCATTTCCTTCGGGGAAGTCCTCTCTCCGGTGGTCAAGTTGACGACCTCCTCGCCCTCGGGTCCTCCTTCTTGGTAGCTCGCCGTTTTCGTCTGCTCCGTAGAGGTGAGAGCTCTCTCGGGGCTGAAGGGGATTATCTCGTCACGGGAAAAGCGCTGGGGCTTGCTTCCCACATTGGAGAGATACAGATTCCAGGCATAACCTGCCGATGACTCC
This sequence comes from Dermacentor silvarum, assembly GCF_013339745.2. NCBI lineage: Eukaryota > Metazoa > Arthropoda > Arachnida > Ixodida > Ixodidae > Dermacentor > Dermacentor silvarum. The sequence continues at coordinate 29,767,003 of NC_051159.1, forward strand.
TTCGGGAAACTTGTGGAAGTGTCAGACCTCTGTCGGGCGGTCAAGTGGGCGACCTCCTCTCCCTCGGGTCTTCCTTCTTGGTAGCTCGCTGTTTTCGTCTGCTCCGTAGAGGTCAGGCGCTCTCTCGGGGATGAAAGAGGATTATCTCGTCACGGGAAAGGCGCTCGAGCTTGATTCCCACATTTGACAGGTGCAGTTCCAAGCCGATCATAACAGCCCGTCCACCGCCACAGGAGGTCTCGAAGGGGTTGCAGCATCCAAGCACCTCGAAGAGACCATAGACCCCGTGCCTCTGCTTTGTTTCGCCGTTCGTTCCAAGGCAGGCCTTGGTGACACCCTCTGGAAATAGACCACGCCAAGCCCAAGGCACAACAAACAGAGAGCACCCAACTAACCATGAGAACTCCCAGGTTCACACATTCTTCACGCAAAACCTTATCAGAATTAAACCTGCAGCCCTCGTTCGAGCTTCCCGAAAATTAACAAAAGGAAAAAACGAGACTTAAGTGCATATTTCAATTAACCTAATACCTAACGTTTTTGTTTCTTCTGTCCGGGAAAGCCACATTTATTGAGAGACTGAGAGTGCATTGAAAATGATCAGACGGATAAATGCTGCGCAGTGAGTTAGTTACTCGTTGGGTCAATAGTATCTGCCAGTACCAGCGCTTCTAAGGCAAAATGTACTGCGCTCTGATGACCGCTTGAACTCCCAATTAAGCTGATTCATAAAGTGCATTTAAAGCCAGAAAACCAAAAGCCATACTCTATCTGCAATGGTAGCCGATAAACGCACCTACCCTGTAAGCATTGAATTACCAAAATGGTTTGTTTCTACAAACCTCCAATGTCAATGCCTATCTACAAAAACAGCCCGTTCACGAGCCACCACCGTCGCAAAACCTGCTTCGCAGTTTTATTCGCGTAACTGGCGCGCATAACAATCATCACAACGAATCACAGAGATTAACGCGGGACCTTTGAAATTAAAAGAAACAAGGTCTTAATAACTAACAAATGAAAAAAAAATGCAACGTGCTCTATTTACAAATTTACAAACGGGAACCTTATGGAGGCGCCCAATTCGACAATTACTACCTCCTAATGCGCACTCGACTAGGTCGCAATCTGAAAGTCATTGGGCCTCGCCATGGGCAATAAAGGGTGCCAGACATACACTGCCCCCTCCCGTCACCTGTCAATTCGTTTGGCCGCAGCTTTCTTTTACGTCTCAGAGAGGGAGGCCGTAAACGCGAGGAGAATCGCCATTCTTCCTTTGCTCTCCCTCTCGCGGCGCATTCCCCCTCATTGACTGTTTGACTGGCCCTGTGCTTGCACGCGTACCTCATCCAGGTTGCCCCTTTCAGCCGCATTTCTACTCGCGGAGACGCGCCCTGTTCTGTTGTCAGCCGCCTTTGGCGACGTCTCCGTTTTCTCAACCCCCATAACGAGCCCTTAGAAGTTCTGCATGGTGGCCTGTTCCCTTGGCTTACGGGCTGCGGTGTGTCTGTCTCGAATTTGCGCTGTGCTAAATACTTCGCTCGTTTGCGCTCTCTGAAAATTTTTTTGCCTCGCATAGGTGAAACCCGGTAGGGCCTGCACTGAATGGGCACGTCCGATACCAGCTTAATATCATGCTCCATCAAGCTAGTTCTACCTGGCCGATCTAAAAAACAGTCTTCAAAGTTACCCACGAGCTCTCGCAGTTCGCTTCGCTGGCGTGGATTTAAATTTGGGTCTGCGCCTATGTCCGCGTATACTTTAGAAAGTGGAAGTTCCGTTGGCGGCATCGGATAAGCAAATTCTGTTTCCCCTTCTTCGGGCGTATTTAGTGCGAGATGAACTATGGCTTCACGCTCTCGATATGGTTTCATTAGGTTCGTGTGGTATATCCTCAGCTCTTTACGTCTACCCGGTAATTTGATGGCATAGTTTGTGTCTGAGAGTTTCTCCATGACCTCCGCAGGTCCTTCCCAAAGGACGTCTAGCTTGTTTTTTCTGGACGCCGTTAGCAAAAGCACCTTATCTCCTACAGTGAAAGTCCGCTTCCGAGCGTTCCTATCATAGTATACTTTAGCTTTCATCTGGGCGGATTTCATGTTTGCCTCCACCAGCTCTTGACAAGATTGCAACCGCTCTAGGAGTTCCAATACATACTCAACAACTGTCGGGTCATCTCCGCGCCCTTCCCACGCCTCGCGCACCATTTGAAGCGGAGATCGAAGCGACCTCCCATAGACGAGCTCAGCTGGGCTGAATCCTGTGGCTTCATGCGGCACCGACCTCAAGGCAAACATAGTGGCCGCTAAGCATGCCTCCCAGTCCTTTCTTTGCTCGTAGCACAATGCCCGCAGTACCCTTTTCAGAACGGAGTGCCATGCTTCTACACTGTTGCTCTGTGGATGCCGCACTGAACTGCGGATGATGCGAATGCCGCACCTTTCTAGGAAGGTGGTAGTAAGGGCGCTGGTGAATACGCTGCCCTGATCACTCTGTAATTCAGATGGGAAACCTAATCGGGAGAACACCGAGAGTAAGGCTTCAACTACCTCGACTGAATTTATTTCTTTTAGGGGAACGGCCTCCGGAAACTTCGTTGCGGGGCAAATCATTGTCAAAAGGTATTTGTACCCTGAACTCGTCACGGGAAGGGGTCCCACAATATCAACCACTAAGCGTTTGAAGGGTTCAGTGATTACGGGAACTGACTTCATAGGTGCTTTCCTCTTTTCGTGTGGCTTTCCCACTTTCTGACAAGCCTCGCACGTTTGGACATAATTTTCTACATCCTTGAAGCATCCCGGCCAATAAAATTCTCGCAGTAACCTGTCTTTAGTCTTCTTTATGCCTAAATGACCCGCCCAGCCGTTGCCATGGCACAGGTTGAGGATTGGAGCTCTGTATCTTGAGGGAACAACGAGCTGATCATATTGTACTCCCTTCGTGTCTTTGTACTGTCGGTACAAAAGACCAGCGCGACGCCGAAAAGTGATGTTTCTTCTGGCTATCCCCTCTTTCTCTAGTTCTTTCAGTTTGTCGAGGGACACATCACTCTGTTGTTCTGCCGCGAGTACCTCTTTATCAACTCTCAGTAGGTCTAAAAAGCCTTCCGAATGTGGCAGTACGAAATTAGTCTCTAATTCCTCAGCAAGCCCTTGCGGCGATATTTCTACTGAGCCGCGTGCCTCCTCGCTAGCGCCTTTTTCACTGCTTTCACTAGCTAGGGGCTGTGCTTCCTGAGTGTCTATGCCATGAGGCATATTTCTGGCTTCGCTGCCGTGTTTCATCTTTGCCGCGATCTCCCGAGCTTTGGAACGCGTGAGAGCTTGGACCGTATGGTCGCCAAAACTCAGACCCTTCTTCTTCAACAGCATCTCCGAGCGATTTGAAAACAAGTAGGGATAATGTTCGGACAGATTTTGTGATACTGCGGCTTCAGTCCTTAATAGTCCGAACGGCCCCTCAATATTCAAGTTGGCTATGGGCAAGCAGACACAATTTTCCTCAACTACCTGCCGGATCCATGCACATTCCCCGGTGAAATCCTCAGGTTTCACGTACGCGGGGTGGACAATGTCCATTGTCGCAGCTGAGTCCCTAAGTACCTTACATGGTATTCCATTCACTACTAGGTCGCGAAGGTAGGGTGCTAAGAGCGCCAAGTTGTCGTCGTCACCATTCACAAAAGAAAAAACTATTCTAGGCTTCCGACAGCCGATCGCAAGGTGTCCAGGCTCCTGGCAACGGAAACAGACGACCGGTTTTGTAGCCTCCAATGCTCTTGTTGTTTTCTTTTCATCTTTCGCTGCGCTGTTATTCTGGCCTAAATTATCGGTCGGTACGTCTTTGGTCCCACTTCCAGCTTTTTCGTTGTGAAAAGGGCGCCTGTTTTCCTCTTTGCTGAATTTCGTCAATGGCCTGACGCGCGTTTTCTCTGATTCGCGACGTGCGGCGAATTCATCTGCTAGTACTGCGGCACGTTCTAAGTCCTTTTCGCCCGACCTATCTTGAATCCACAGGCGCATCTCTTCGCTCAAGGACCCATAGAACTGCTCCTTGCAGATTAGCTCCACAACCTTGTTGTGACAACCGAACGCATCTTCCCTTTTTAGCCACTCAATTAAATTGGCTTTCAGCTTATAACTGAAATCTTGAAAAGACTCGCCCGGTGTCCTAACTGCCTCCCGAAAACGGCGGCGGAAAGCCTCCGCTGAGAGCCGATATTTTCTTAGCAGCGCAGCTTTTACTTTCTGATAGTCCTCTGACTCGTCCTTCATTAGCCTCGCAATTATTTCGGTTGCTTCGCCAGGAAGAACGGTCAGAATCTGTTTAGGCCAACTCTCTAGTGCCAACCCGTTTCTCTCGCAGGTTCGTTCAAAAGTAACGAGAAACAAACCCATGTCATCGTTCACCTTGTACGATGGCATGAGATCCCTTATCTTCACTCCTACTTCACCTGAACGTCTTTCATCTATTGAGAGGTTATTTGCCGATTGTCTGGCCAGATCCCGCTGCACGTCCAGTTCTTTTAGCTTTAGTTCGTGAGCTCTCTGTTCCTCTCGTTCCTTTCTCTCTGCAGCTTCCCTTTGTTCAGCTTTCTCAGCTCTTTGCCTTTCCTTCTCTTCTGCAGCGTTTTGCTCAGCTTTCTCAGCTCGTTTCTCTATCTCTTCCCATGCTTCTTAATTTTCGCCCTCAAGAGCCCCGCACTTCTCAATCGCCTCAATAAGCTGTGGCTTTCTCTGACTTTTCCCGACCTCAATTCCCAGCTCTTCACAAAGTAATAACAACTCTGGCTTTTTCCGTTTGCCCAAATCCATGGTCAATCCCGAACGAGGACTTTCTTGCTCTGCTGTGACGTGAGGAAGCTTTCAACAGGAGCCTGCACGTACAGAAACTAATTCGGCGTTTTAGAAAACACACAAGCTAAAAACTGGTAAATTCTCAAAGAAAGTCAAGCGCTCACCATTATGCTGAAGCCAGGACGAAGGGTGGAGTATCCCATTGCTGCCAACCAGCTGATATGATCTCGACCAGGTGAGGTGGGTCGTCACCGCAGGAATCAGGAGACGACGATGAAGGCGGGCATCGTGATGATGAAAAATAGAAAAGATTGTATTCACTTCATTGGTATACATGGTTTTGACTCTATCCGAGTCTCGAGCGGTTCTGATTAACACGGGGGCCAGGACGGCCTTAAATCTCCTCGTGGTGGCCGGCATTTCCTTCGGGGAAGTCCTCTCTCCGGTGGTCAAGTTGACGACCTCCTCGCCCTCGGGTCCTCCTTCTTGGTAGCTCGCCGTTTTCGTCTGCTCCGTAGAGGTGAGAGCTCTCTCGGGGCTGAAGGGGATTATCTCGTCACGGGAAAAGCGCTGGGGCTTGCTTCCCACACAGGCATAACCTGCCGATGACTCCTTCGGGGAACTTGTGGAAGTGTCAGACCTCTGTCGGGCGGTCAAGTGGGCGACCTCCTCTCCCTCGGGTCTTCCTTCTTGGTAGCTCGCTGTTTTCGTCTGCTCCGTAGAGGTCAGGCGCTCTCTCGGGGATGAAAGAGGATTATCTCGTCACGGGAAAGGCGCTCGAGCTTGATTCCCACATTTGACAGGTGCAGTTCCAAGCCGATCATAACAGAATGGCCATGGCGCCTGCTGTATTGGCTTGGGAGCATTCCGATACACCTGGCAGACCTTGCACCTGCCCACCTTCATAGCAATGTCCTCATCAATGCCCGGCCACCACACGTGACTACGGGCCACTAACTTCATTTTTTCAACTCCTGGATGGCTCTCATGCAAAAGGTCCAACACTGCCGCCCTTAGTGATACTGGAACAACCACCCGGCTCCCTCTTAGTACACAGCCCTCCATCACCGAGAATTCCTCCATTTGGTTTGCAAAAGGCCGCCACTCTTGCCCTGGTGGCAAGTGTTCTCCCGACCACAACGCCACACGCAAGGGAGCTAACACTGGGTCCTGATCGGTTGCAGACTCCACTACAGCTGCTGAGAGGACACCTGGGTATGCCCCTTCCAACAGGAACACATCCTGAATTCTGGAATCCTCCAGTGAAGCCCTAGCAAGCGGCAGTCGACTCAAAGCGTCTGCATTGCCCAATCTCGCTCCTGGCCTGTAGCATAATCTGTAGTTGTAGCCGCTCAATGTCAGAGCCCACCTCAGCACTCTTGGCGAACTTTGAAGTGGTATGCGGCTCTCATGGCCGAACAGTCCCAGTAACGGTTTGTGATCGGTGAAAATGTCAAAGGCTCTTCTCCACACAAATTGGTGGAACTTCAGCACACCGAACACCACTGCCAGCGCTTCCTTATCCAATTGGCTGTAGTTCGTTTCAGCTGCCGTTAATCGCCTTGATGCAAACGCCACAGGCTTCTCCTCTCCAGACGGCATCCGATGTGCCAGTACCGCTCCAATGCCATAAGGTGATGCGTCACAACATAGTAATAGAGGTAACTTGGTGTCATAATAAACTAACACCTCTGCAGATGTCAGTAACTGCTTGCTTTGCGTAAATGCTGCTTCCTGTCTGGCCCCCCAGTGCCATGACGTGTTTTTTTTTTAGCAACACGTGCAATGGGTGCAGCACCGTTAATAAGTTCGGCAGAAATCTTCGGTAAAAATTGAGGAGACCGAGGTAGCTCTGCAATTCCCGTGTGTCAGATGGGGCCGGTGCTCGTACGATGGCCTCGATCTTCTCAGGTGCTGGGTGCAGGCCGTGCTTATCGATGACATATCCCAGGTACTCCACGCTTGTTGTCTCGAACACACATTTTTGAAGCTTTAACCTTAACCCTGCGCCACTCAGTCGCCTCAGCACTTCTTCCAAGTTGTTACGGTGGTCCTCTTCGGAGACCACAGACACAAGTATGTCGTCGAAATACACGACAGTCCGGCGACAACCGCGAAGCAGACACTCCATTTCCCGCTGGAAAATTGCCGGTGCCGATGCCACTCCGAATGGCAGTCGGTTGTACTGAAAAAGACCCTGCTGTGTGTTGATAGTCACCAATTTCTTCGACTCCTCATCCAACTCCACTTGCTGGTATGCATCCCGCAGATCCAACTTGGAGAACATCACGCCTCCCGCCAGCTGTGCCCAGATTTCTTCGACCCGTGGCACCGGGTACGTCTCGATATCTGCTGCCCGGTTTACCGTAACCTTGAAGTCCCCGCACAATCGAATTTTTCCGTCCTTCTTCAAAACTGGAACCAACGGCGCTGCCCATTCCGCGGTCCGCACTGGCCTGAGGATACCTTCTCGCTGCAACCGCTGTAGTTCCTGCGCCACCATGTCCTGCAGAGCAAATGGTACTGGTCTCGGCCTGAAGAAACGTGGTTTCACGTCCTCTGGCACTCTTATCTTGGCCTTCACTCCTGCAAAGTTACCGAGACCTTCTGAAAACACATCAGGAAATCGGCTTATCAGGTCCTTCACGTCATCGACCGAGCGCATGTTCAGCAGACTGTCGAGCGGCATACCAAAAGCTTTCGCCCAGTTCCTTCCTAGCAGGGCTCGCGTACCACTCTTGACGACGAACAATAATAGTCGAGCGTGCTTTCCTCCGAATTTGGCCAGCACTGTCGCTTTCCCCACGACCGCGGATTGATGGCCGAAGTAGCATCTCAGCTTGAGATCGGAATTTTCTAGTACCATCCCTGGAAACAGCCTCGTGAACTCCGCTTCGCCAATCACCGAGTAGACGGCCCCCGTATCAACTTCCATACGTAGCGACTGACCTTCCACGAGTACCATGGCACAAATAGGGGGCACCTTCGGCTCCAGAATATTCACAGCGTCAGCCTGTGGGACAACGGTATTCGACGAACCGCCCTCTAGCGACCACAAATTGCCAACGTCTGGCTCTTCAATTTCTTCATCGGATGCCGCGTCTACCGGTTCCACGACGTTCACCGCACGCCTTGGTTGATATCTGGCCGGTCCGACTCCTTGCCGTCCAACTTTATGTTCCGTGCCCTGCAGATTTGCTCCAGCTTCTCGTCCACTTGTGCATTTCCTTGCTGCATGGCCTCTCCTTTGACAACAAAAACTCCGCAGATTCCGGAACCTGCACGACCGCTCGTGGTGCCGGCCGCCGCATCGATAGCAATCACCGCCAACCTCGCAAGTTCTTGACACTCGGTTAATGGCCACTCCGTCCACCTGGCCTGTCATTATTTTGGCGCCCGAAACGGCGGCTTCCATGCTGGTAATGATCTTGACAGCGCGTTCCAGTGTTAGCTCAGACTCTTCTAGCAGGCGGCGTCTCATTGCATCATCCCGAATACCATGTACGATTCGGTCTCTCAGGTTGTTTTCCAATTCCCCGCCGAACGCACAAGGGTCTGCCAACTTACGCAGCTCCGCAACGAAGTCCTTGACCGCTTCGCCCTCCCTTTGTGTCCGGCAATGAAAATGGTACCGCTGTACTATCACAGACGGTTTCGGTGCGTGATGATTAGCTGCAGACTTTCCGTGAGCGGAACATCACTTGGTCGTCGAGGTGCCAGTAATTGTCGCAGCAACGAGTACGTCGGTCTTCCACATGAACTCAAAAACACCGCACGCTGCTTGTCATCCGAGACGCTGTTGGCGATGAAGTGTTGCTCCAGCACTTCCACGTACTCTTCCCATTCGTGTCCTTCTCCTGTAAATGGCTCCAACTTCGCCATCACGACTGGTCCCTCTCACCGTCCGGGTCCAAACTAGGTTATTCCTCGTCGCCAGTTGTTACAATGAAACAATGGCGTTTATTGACTCGGTACAGAACGCCAACATGGCGGCTTCTTCCTGCCACGTCCCAACTATGCTAGCCACCATATCCCAACGCCGAATGCCGGCTTCTGGCTCCGTGCGCCCCCTGGGGATCCAACTGGTCTTTCAGTGGTGGCGCTAGCTTCCGTCACAACAATGCTTGATCTTGTCATCCTCTGACATGGTGGGATTTACCCGCTTGCACAAATCGAGAACATCCTCGATGTAGCTGGTGAATGTCTCTCCAGGCTGCTGTGCGCGCTGGCGCAGACGCTGTTCAGCGCGTAGCTTACGCACAGCGGGGCGATCAAAGGCTTCGGCAAAAAGTGTCTTAAATGCGGACCAGCTTGAAAAGTCTGATTCGTGGTTGAAGAACCACCATTTGGCTACGTCGGCGAGGTAGAAAGACACGTAGGAGAGCTTAGACTGGTCGTCCCATTTTATGGGCACTTACACGTTCGTACGATGAGAGCCAGTCTTCCACGTCGTGTTCGGCGGTCCCACTGAAAATGGGTGGGTCGCGATGAAGAGGGACGCCGGCGCAGACGACAGTGGCAGCCGGTGGTGCAGGCAACGAAGTGGCTGGATCAGGCATAGTGCCGGGCGACAGTGTTGGTCTTGGCAGGGTTCGAGTGCGGAGCTCCAGGATGAGGCGAAGGATCTCAGCAACCTCCACCAAATGCGACGAGGTTTATCGTCGTCGATAACGTAGCAAGAACGCTACGTAAAGGTAGGCAGTGCAAGGGCTTTTCGTAGCACGGGGCTCACTTGCTTGCTTGCTTGCTTCCTATGCCATGGCGCATACCCACCACGGGGGATTGGCCAAGAAGCCGGCGGTTAAACAGGTGGGTTGAAATTATGCAATGAAACTAACTGATGTTAGAGCCGTATTTTAGAGCCGCAACGACGAGGAACTCATTGATCACTTAAAGCATATTTGTATAGGTACGAATTCCAAAGAGGCGAGCCGGTGCGGTGGCTATACGGGGCCGGAACAACCGAATCTGGACGCACTGATAACTACGGCGGAGGTTTATGCCGCGACGCAGTCCTTCAAAAGAAACACGGCGCCAGGGCCCGATCAGATTACTAACGCCATGATTCGAAACTTGAGCAACGAAGCCATAGAGCAGTTAACTGAATACTTTAACGAGAATATATGGGTGGATCAGGGAGAACTACCGGCTGAATGGAGGGAAGCACAAATAATCCTTATTCCAAAACCAGGGAAGCCCCGAGATATTCGAAACCTACGACCTATATCGCTAACGTCGTGTGCCGGAAAGCTCTTTGAAAAGGTGATACAGACCCGGTTATCACGCTACATAGAGAGCAACAATCTTTTCCCCACAAACATGTTCGGATTCCGCCCAGATGTGGCAGCACAGGACGTTCTGCACCCGGTAAGGGGTTCCGAAGACAGCATTGTGCTTGCTCTCGACGTAAAAAAAGGCATTCGATACGATTTCCCACGATGCAATACTGGAAGGACGAGAAGCAGTAAGTTGCCGGACGCGCATTTACCAGTATGTACGCAGATTTCTGAGAAACCGTACGGCCACCATCGGTCTGGGCTCAACTAGGTCGAAACCCTTTGCAGTTCCCGATCGAGGAACCCTACAAGGGTCCATACTCTCCCCTCTCCTATTTAATCTGGGAATGCGTAAACTCGCACTAGAACTGGATGCGAAGCAAGCCCTAGGGAGCGCCATTTACGCTGACGATATTACGCTGTGGGCAAATCGGGGATCCTACGGGGATAAGCAGGAGCTTCTCCAGTGGGTCATCCAACAGGTCGAGACGTTCACGCAAGGGGCCGGCATAACATGTGCCCCAGAGAAGTCCGAATTTATTCGAGTAAGAGCAAAGTACGCGAGACGAGAAAATCGTCCGAGTTTCGAACTTTTCTTGGACGGGGGGCGTGTAAGAGAGGTGGATAAACTCCGCGTTCTGGGATTATGGATCCAGCAAACGACCGGAGTAGCGCACACGCTCCGCCTCAAAGGTACTACACAAAACGTAGCTAGGATGATCCGTAGGGTTACGCGAGCCCGCGAGGGCTTCTCGGAAGAAGAAACGATCCGACTGGTACACGCCTTTGTCATCAGTACGATTACGTATGCACTCCCCTACCAAAGCATTACCAAGCAGGAGCTCAAACAGCTTGAAGTCATCATTCGGCGGGCATTTAGAGCTGCTCTATAGGGCTCCCAGAAAATACCAGTACAGAACGTTTCGACAAATTAGGAATCCACAATACCTTCGAGGAATATGCGACGGCCATCCTCATCGCGCAAAAGGCACGGCTGTGCGCATCAGCGCAGGGTTGGGCCATATTAACCAAACTTGGCTTTGCACTCCGCCCCCAGTTCAGTGCAGAAAAGACAGTGCAGATGACCCAGGAAGTCAGGCAGCACATAATGGTGTCCCCAATTCCGAAGAATATGAGTCCGAGATACCATGCAGGGCGCCGGAAGGCCCGAGCGAGAACCTTGCACCAGATATTTAGAGGACAACCGGACGTGTACTACACAGATGCGAGTCAAACGGACAGGGACAAGTATACAGTGGTAGATACGAACCAAAATCGTGTGATATCTGCATCGGTCAGGGCAAAATCTACCAGCACAGCAGAAGCCGCAGCGAATGCACTTGCAATTAGGGACGCGGCGAATAAGGACGTATCTGCTGCCATACTCACGGACTCACAAACCGCCTGTCGTCTGTACCTCTCCGGGACGGCGCCACGCTTAGTACTAAAAATTCTAGGGAGTGAAATTACAGGATTCCACAACCTCACTTGGTGCCCCGCACGCGAGGGCACGGAGGGCAACACAAGGGCGGACCGGCTAGCTCGCGTACTAAGCATCTGAGCTGCGGACCGACCCAGTGACGAGCTTCCCTTTACACCACGCGACATCCTCGAACACCAAAGACAGGAGCGGAGGCAATATGGACGCCCTCATCCAAATTTAAACAGTCAACAGGCGAGGAATTGGCGCCGACTTCAAACACACACATACCCAAATCTACATACACTTAGCCGTATTCACCAAGCACGATACACTGACAAATGCCCGTGGTGCGGGGACACACCAACGTTACCGCACATCACGTGGATATGCCCAAACAGACCGACACATATAAACTCCACACTATTAGAAGCACAAGATTTTAACAGACAGTGGGAGGCGCGGCTTGCGGACGAGGACCAGGACAGCCAACTGGCTCTTCTGGACCAAGCCCAACGAGCCGCTCGTGCCAGTGGGGCCCTGTACTAGGGGCCCCAACTACGGGACCTAAAATTTCATTTCAACCATTAAAGTTTCTCTCTCTCTCTCTCTAGTATCCTCATCGTAGCTTGTGTCCTCCCCGAGGCTGACAACGACCGGTTGCTGGTTGTCGATAAATTCGTCAAGAATGTGGTCCATTTCCCTCATCTTGTCCTCTTCGTCGATGGCATGCTTAACATAATTTTTCCACTTCCGTGCACTCACATGTGAGATGGCGTCCCCCATAAGCTTTTTAAGTTCTTTCAGTTTGTAGACTTGGTTTGTGGAAGCCACAAACCGCTTAATATCAGTACAAACCAGTTCTATAGGGTTTAGCTGGCAGTGATATGGTGGCAGTCAATACGGTATTTGTTGCAGTCAACTTTCACTGCATCGATTAGCTGCATCAACTCTGCTTTCACCATATCTTCATTCCAAGGGATGCCTTTTTGGGAAAGCCATGCTTGCGTTTCTGTTTTCAGGCTGCTCATGCGCGGCACTTTTTCCTAGTCTCACCGAGTGGTAGGGTAAATTGTCAAGGACAATCACACTGCCTGAGGGTAGGCACGGCGGCAGCGTCTCTTGAAACCCCTTCTCATAGCGGTGCCCGTCTATCCGCGTGGTAGTCTCCTGTGCTCTTTTTTTTTTTTTTTTTGCTTGAAATATTTCTCCTGCCCCTTGAACAAAACCGTTCTCGTTTCCGCAGTGCGTCACAATCAGTCGGGTCCCTTTACCGCTGGGATTCTGCAGGCCAACAGACAGTCCGTACGTCTTGGCTTGCTCTGCCGTTTTCACACTCTCGTCGACCCACACCCGATTCGTCGTGTGTCAGACGTTAACCCATGTTTCGTCCGTGCAGAAAATGGACCTACCTTGGCGACACAGTTATCTTATTTGACGCAAGTACTTGCGGCGCCACTGAATGACGTGTGTAGCTTCAATAAGGAGCGCATTACGGCACCGTTCCTTACATCGGAAGCCGATCTTCCGGATCATGCGATGCATTGTCGATGATGACAGTGAAGGCAGCGTTTCATCTGCGTTAAAGTGGTCGGTAAGCTTCTTCACTGTACGTATTTCATTTCTCTTGAAATAGTCATGAGCCACCCTTCGCAGGACACCCAAATCAAACTCGTCGACTTTCTTTTTCCTTTCGCGACCTTTGCCGCCACGGGATAACTTCTTCGGGGATGTCACTTTGCCATTTCTGTGAAGTTCAGTGACCCACTTGCAAAGGGAGCGTTCACTGACGTTTGCCAGGAGTGCGGTTCTCTTAATAACCGCGTTAACACTGGCGCACTTACCGAGGTCTTGGCGGACCGCACCAAACGCATTTAGGGCCACCAACTTCGCCTCCTTCGAAAAAATAATGTCACAGTTTCGCCCTAAGGGCGAAGCAATGAATGCGATAGCAACACAGCAATGTCATACGATGTAAGGTGAGCGGCTTTGGTAGTAATATAATAATGTAGTAAACATGAGCTGATTAAGTAAGCAGGTGTGCTGCGGCGCTAGTAGACCGACATGAAGAGAGACTCGACGACCACGAGAAGGCGCGTGTGAAACGGTGGTGTTGATGAGAAGCGCTTCCCGTGGGCAGCGCGTGCGAAGGGACACACATGTAGTGCTGCACTGCCGATCCGGGCAGCATTACATGTGTAGCGTGCGTTGGAAAATGTGGCCCGACTATTACTAACTGAATGAACAAGCGTGGTGTGAGCGCGCACAAACAAACATGAATAGATCACACTGAATGACTGCAGACAACGACTGTCAAAACGCTGGCAGCAAGCCCATACGCTGCAGCGGGCGAAGGTAGGTGCGGTCTATCGCTTCAACAGAAACTGAGCGGCGAATGCACAGTGCATAAAGGTCAGAGCCGTGTGGAGATAAGAGACGGTGCGGTCGAGCGACGAGCGCGGTTGTTGGCAGAGTAGAAGTGCGCCCCCCCCCCCCCCCGCTCCCTCCGGCGCTGGCTTCCCGCTTCCTTGCTTGCGCGTGGGAAGAGATAAGAGACTGTGCGGACGAGCGACGAGCGCGGTTGTTGGCAGAAAAGTGCCCCCCCCCCCCCCCCTGCTCCCTCCGGCGCTCGCTTTCCGCTTCCTTGCTTGCGCGTGGGAGATTGAGTGCGTTCGCTCTCCGTGATAGCGCGTGGCGAAGATTTTATCTATACGGAACCTCACGGCGACGGCGACGGCGACGCAGACGGCAGAAATCCGGTTGAAGTGTCCATATAATTGCTATCGCAATAAAAAATTGTCGCAGTTTCACCCGAAAGGCGAAGCATCAATTGCGATCGCAAATTAGTAGATAGCTATACGGAGTAACGATAGTAGTTTTATCAGCTGTATAAACTTGGACATGCAGCAGCACAAGAAACGCGCAGAACTGTTGTCGCTTGCCATATGTTTGCCAGTGCTTGCCATATGTTTCACATCCTCCTTCTCTCATCATCGTCACCCATCATGCGCCTCTTTCTTCCCTCTTTCTTTCCCTCTTCCCCTTTCCCCAACGCAGAGTAGCTGGCTAGAGGAATTTACCTTAGGTCGACCTCTCTGCATTTCGCATCATTAAACTTATCTCTCTGTTGTCGACGCCGTCGGCGTTTTGCTCGCGTTCGCACCGAACGCGCGCGGCGTTGGTGACTGTTGCCGGTGCCTCTGGGGGCGTCTCGGAGGTTTTCGACGAGATCAGAATAGGACACTCGCCTAGAAGCGTCGGAAATCTTACCCACCTTCTCGCCTGGCAACGTTTCTATATAAATACGCATTTGGTGCCGCAGCTAAACGTCGCCTCCCCTCCCTCTCGTCCCCACACGGCCTTTCGCGCGTCGGAAGAAGTCGCGTTTGCTCTCTATATATATGGTGGTTGTAAAGGAGGAAAGAGACGCTTAATTCTGCAGCCCTTCAGGCAGCACGGCGCAGAACGCGCGTTTGCTCTCCGACGTGCGTTCGCTCCCCGTGAAAGCGCGCGTCCCTCGCGCCCTTTCACTCGCACATACATATTCCGGAGCGCGGCGACGATTTCAGTTCCGTTGACGTTTTACGGAACCTCACGGCGCCGCCGACGGCAGAAATCCGCTTTGGAGTGTCCATATAATTGCTATCGCAATAAAATGGGATAACCTTGAGATGTATCACCCTGGTGACTTACTGGACGCCATTTGTGGCGTACACACACGACGAACGACACGGCTGACACGGATTCTGCCGTACGGTTCGAAGAGCATCGAGACGACGAACGAAGAGCGCACATTCGAGCAGACGACAACGCCGGAGTCGAATATATGCCGGTACCGCCCGAAGCGAGTGCCTTCCGCCTCGAACATATGAAGTCGTCGTCGTGCGCTGTGTGGCCCGTAAGTTCCAAACTGACGCTTGTATTTGCTTCAGATTTGTGTCCTGACGCTTCAACAGCAATGGTTTCGTAACTATATTGTGGTATTTCTAAGAACCATTACCAAATTCTAGGCGCATTAGGCTTGGCAGGCGTGGAAAAAGAAATACCTGATCTCGCACATAACGAAAAAACGCACCTTATGCTTTGTCCTCAGCGAGAGATGAAACAAACCGATGGCTGATTTCACCATTTATTTATTGCTTTTGGCGCAGTGCGCGAGTAGCAAGTGCAAGTTCGGGTCGAAGCGGGCGGTCCGTTCTGCGTGGGTGCTGCCATATTTGATTTGTAACCAGAGTTGCTGGCGTTTACCGATACAACGATTAAAGGCATACGACGCACATGCGAAGTAGAATAAACGTATTATCTATCTTTGTGACGTGACACGTGCCAAAAAAGCGCAGATGTCTCAACCCTGCCGATTACAAGGCCGTTACATATGCAACTATGTTTTGCTGCGCAAGCATGCGGTTTGCTTACACCCCGTAGCTTTGGTAGTGCTGAACGGTAGTGGTGCGATGGAATATAGGCATACGTACCGGATCGAATGATCGGCGGCTGCCGACGAAGTCAGCGGGCCGAGCGTGATGCTCCGCTTAGGAAAGTACCTTACTAATATGGCCCATCTGCAACAAAGGAAAGTTTCACAGAGTTGTTTGTCTTATTACGACGGTCCTTTCTCGCGCACGGTAAATACGGGAAAGTCTCAAACGGCAAACCGTTCTCTCGACTGCATGCACTAACTGCCACCGATGCATGAGGTAGGCCTTGCTCGCTGGCCGTGGGTGTTGCCGGTTACGAAGATCGAAGCCTCTGCTAGCAATTGAACGCATAGTTTGCGAACTATTTCACGCATGCATGAATATTAAGAGGCTAAATTAAAATACATTTGGATATCCGTACACCGTCGGCAGCAAAGTGCAGACCATAACAACCGTCTCGCACGGTAATCGCTGCGCTCTGCCAGTGTGAGTGACACCACTAAGAACCGGCTCTGTAGGAGAGAAGTTTAGAGCAAGTTGTGTGCTGCCATGGCACTCCGGCTGTCGCTTATCCATGCTGATTTACTCGCCGGATAGCTCTTCTCGGACGGAAACCGAAATAAGCTAGAGCTCCGTTTGCCAGTGAAGGAATTTGTGCACCCATACGCAACGCAACTAGCCGGCCTTCTCTCGAAAATAGCGCGATAAAAACCGCCAGCCACGTAGAGGGCGCTCGTGACAGCCATGTTCGCCGGGGCGACGTGTTTCTCCGGGGCTCCGTGGGGGCGACGACAAAAATTTTTTGTGCATGCTTTGAGCTTGCTTCTGTTGTTAGACTTGCTGCTTTTTTTTAAGCCTTTAAATAGGGTGGAAGCGGCAAGGCTATCAGATATTGTTCTTTTTTTTTTTCCTTCTTCGTCTGTGTATCGGGTGTATTTCGTTTTTTAGGACAGTCAGAACGTCGTTTCCTGACACGTGTTTCAACACGTGCGACCGCGTGGTACGTTAAGTCCTTTAGTCTTGAAATAGTCGGTTGGAATTGTCAGGGGTGTTAGCCATTAGTTTTTTTAGCGTGTGTATCGAGACTATTGCTTTTGTCGGACAGTCAGAGCGCGGCCACGTGTCCGAACACGTGCGAACGTGTGTCATGAATTAAGTTTGCTCGGCATTTTGTGCTTATACTTTGTGACTAATTGCGGATAAATAAATTCTGGCATTCTAAGGGTTTAGGTTCTGTGCGTATCGGCCTTTTGCAGGTACGTGCTTCAGAATTTTCGGTGATAGCATTTGATAACGCCAAGTGCAACATATGGCAAAAAGGGCGGGAGATGAGAATAGCGTGGAAACTGAGCCAATCGACAGACACTATGATGTCGATGCTAGGCTAAAAAAAAATGGAGGATGTACAGATTGAGCTTGTGAATCGGATCGGCGAAATGAACTCAATATGGAACGTGATGCACGGAAGGCAGTGGAAGAAAGACTCCAAGCAGCCGAGGAAAAATTTAACAGGGCCGCCATTACGAACGAAAATGGTAGTGACGATGAAACACCGGCTCCCAGCGAGACAGGACCGGAAGCGCCCACAAAGCAAATAGAATGCGTGGAACATGCGGGAAGGAGGGTCACCGACAGTGACGCTGCAGCGAAGGGAGAGCAGAAACGCAGGGGTCAATGCCCTGTATCAAATCCGAATCACGCGGACAAGGAGGACAAAGGAAAGCAGGGTGAGATACCTCGTCAGGAGAGGAGAGTGAAAAGGTCATAATCACCGGTGACTCAAGTCTGTCTAGGTGCTCAGCGGAGCACCTAGACAAAACAGTGGCGGTAGGGACGTTTCCAGGGAGGACATCACGCGATGTCATGGAGTGAGCTAGAGAAAAGTTCGAGGAGAATGCACAGGCACGCAACAATGTAATAGTAGCGGGCGGCCTAAATGACGTGCTGAGCAGGAAAGGGGCGAGAATAGCCCAGCGTTTGGCGAAGGGTGTAGACGACTTACGCGAGGTGTCTCCACGGGTGCAGATTGTGGTATGCACTGTGCCGGAGGTACCTGTACGTGACATTAACGTACAAAGATCAGTTGCGGCCACTAATGAGGCGATTTGGCAAGTGAGCCGAGAGAAAGGTTTCGAGGTTGTGGAAGTCCGCGGGGAAGTGAGAAGGTATGGTGGCTTTCAGAGAGACGTAATCCACTTCGATCACAGGCTTGAACGGGAAGTGGGCTGGCGACTCGCTGGTCGTGCAATTGCTTTTGGGGGGGCCCACGGGCACTAAGGAGGCCAGGGTAAGTAGTAATGAAGAAGGTCCTTTAGGGGAACCTCTGACTAACAGCACCGGTAGCAAGAGAAAAACGAGAAAGAAAAGAGCTCGCTGTGCAATAGGTTATATAAACATGCAGGGCGGTAGAAGAAAAGAAAGGTGGTTCGAGATTGAGGAGCAGTTAAATAGAGAACAAATAGGTATGTACGCGTTTACAGAAACGCATCTTAGGGACTTCGAAGAGCCACCAATGATTGAGAATTATGCTTGGGAAGGGTGCAACCAAAGCCAATTGGGAAGAAAGGGAGGGGGAGTTGGAATGCTCATAGTCATACATTAGGGGGCCAAGTGGGAAAGAGTAAATTCAAAGTGTCAAGAGCATCTTTGGCTATCAGGCACAGTCAGTGGAAAGAAAACTTGGCTGGGAGTGACGTATTTGTGGACAGGGAGAAATTGCAAAGAAGAGAATCAAGAGTTAGTGAAATGCCTAAGTGCAGATATTAAGAGCTTCGGGAAAGAGGGCGAAATTATCCTGTAGGGTGACATGAATGCCCACATGCAGGATCTAGATGGTTATACCGACAACAACGGGAGGTTAATGCTAGATCTCCGTCAGCAACATGCCCTCGTTATCGTGAACACGGGGCCAAAATGTGATGGCCAGATCACATGGGAAGGCGGAAATAGACAATCTGCCATCGATTACTGTCTGATGACAGACGGAATTTATGATAAGTTGAAAGAAATGGTAATCGATGAGGAAGGGGATAGCAGCATAGGGAGTGACCATAAACGCATCATTTTGAAAATGGGATATGTTGGGAAAGAGAGCAAGGAACGAAGAATGACCAGTCCAAATTTGAACGATGAACAAATAGCAAATATAGCCACAAGAGTCGAGAAAGAACTTGACAAATGGCCAAGCAAGGAATGGGATTATGGTGAGCTTGTAAGTGTAATGACGAAAGAAATGAGGAAAGAGAAGCAACATACTTGTTGGAAAGGAAAAAGGAAGCCGAAAAGCTGGTGGAGCAGGGAGATACGGGAGGCGATCGAAGCATCACGAGAACACCGGCAGGCAAAAAATTCACAGTTGCCGCAGGATGAAATAGGCAGAAAATGGGAAATATCCCACTGAAAAAAAAAGCACGCTTCAAATATTAGTTCAAGCAAAGATTAAAGGTGAAAGTGAACGTTGGTAGTCAGAAATACGTGAGAAAAAGAAGGCCGCACCTAGAATATTTTGCAACCACATTAGCAGTAAGTGAGTGAAATAACTTTTATTACAGGTCCGGCGAGGACGCGAACTCGTCGCGCACCCGGCTAGTCCCACGTCGGGACCGGCAGGTCTAGCCCACCAGCCCGGTCGCGGGCACACCGGACAGCCAGGATTTGCTTGTCTAGAGCGGGGCTACGCAGAAGCGAGTCCCACTCGTCCTTGCTGAACTTGGGGTATCTCGACCCGCACTCCCAGAGCATGTGTGCTAGAGTGGAGGTCTGCCCACAGGATGGGCAGGCGTCGTCGCGATATACGTCAGGGTAAACTTCGTGCAGAACGGCCAGACACGGATATGTGCCGGTCTGCAAAAGTCTAAGCGAAACAGCTTGCGCCCTATTCAATTTGGGGTGAGGGGGTGGAAAGACCCTTCTGGACATGTAGAAAAATTTTGTCACCTCGTTGTCACATTAGCGTATTAGGCAGGAAGCTATCACGTCTGCAACCTTACACGGCAGCAACGTCAACAGACGCTGCGACCACGTGTCTTTCAGAAATCCAGCCTTCTCACATGTACACTCAAATTTCACCAAGAAGAGGCCCACATCCTCCCCGACTCGGTATGACTACAGCAAGTCCTTCATTTTTTTTTTCTCGCGTTCTCTCGAGATGGGACTCACTTCTCCGGTATATACTTATAGCCCTCAAAATCTCAAGCTCAAGGCGCTTCATCTCGAGCGCATCACGTCTTTCGCGTTCCTCTTTGGCCTCACGTGCTATTCACTCTTCTTCTTTCTTAATGCTAATTAAGCATTCTTCTAGTTCCTCGTCGTCTGCCCCGACTGTCTCAATTATCTCTGGCTTTCTCTGTCGCTCTGAAATGTCTATGTTCAGATCACTGGCCAACTCTAGCAATTCCGGCTTCTTTAACGCCTTCAGGTTCGTGGCTGTCCTTAGTGCTTCTTTTTCTTCACTTCTACACGACCGTGACGTACTCTAAGAACACTCGTCAACGGTTACTACTGTATCACTGCTTTTGTATACTTCCACCAAAATTACGAAAAGCCTGGTGATATCTCAGTGAAGAAAGGCCGTGCACTGAGCAACTGCAATCATGAATCCTGCGACGATCGCCCCGAAGTTGCTATCCAGAGGCCTTCTTTCCAGGATGAAGCGTGGTCGATCCCATTAGCTGCCAACCAATGTTGCGAAGCCAGTTACTTCAACCTCGACCGGCGTTACTACTGGATAGCGTGGCGTTGTCTGCAGGCTGCAGGCGTCCGGTAGACCATGGCGACCACTCGAGACACCCATAGCAAATTAGAGATCCATCCTCCGTTTCGATTAGGCATGGTGTTTCGATTAGGCATGGTCTTTCGATCATCCTTTTTGCACTGGGTGTTACACGCCAATCGTAACAAGGGCAAACGGCGTTTGGTTTGAAATTTAAGCTCTTTGCGCGGCGCGTAGCGATGTAATACTTAGCATACAAGATCGTTAGCGCGCATTGTATGCACTGCGCTGGTCAGCTCAAAATGGCCAGACCTGGTAAGGGACCCTTCAGTGCTTTCGCATCCACAACTCGTAAGTTCCTAGGTGTGCTTAGGCCGTTCGCGAGCGCGCTGCTCGCGAACAAAGAAAAAAGTGGTCGCAGTTTCACCTGAAAGGCGAAGCATCAATTGCGATATCAAATTTGTAGAGAGCTATACGGAGTTATGATAGTAGCTTTATCAGCTGTATAAACTTGGACATGCAGCAGCACCGGCAACACGCAGAACTGTTGTCGACGCCGTCGGCGTTTTGCCCGCGTTCGCTCACAATGCGTGCGGCGTTGCTGACTGTTGCAGGAACGTCTGATATAAATAGGCACTTGGTGCCACAGCTAAACGTCCCCTCCCTTCCATCCCCCTCCCCCCCCCCCCCTACCGTCTTATCGACGATGCTTTGGATACCTTACAAGGTGCCGAGTACTTCTCGAGCCTCGACTTGCGCTCCGGATATTGGCAGATTCCAATGCATGAGCCAGATAAAGAAAAGACTGCGTTTGCTACACCTGATGGACTTCTCGAATTTAACGTGATGCCTTTTGGACTGTGCAATGCACCAGCTACATTTGAACGTATGATAGATACAGTACTCCGTGGCTTAAAATGGAAGACCTGTCTTTGTTACTTGGACGACATTGTCATCTTTTCGTCCAGTTTCTCCCAGCACCTACAACGTCTAGACCAAGTTCTCACGTGTCTGCAAAGGCTGGTCTCCAACTCAATACTAAAAAGTGTCGCTTTGCAAGCCGAAGCATTAAAGTATTGGGCCACGTCGTCAGTAAGCATGGCATCCAGCCTGATCCCGATAAAATCGCTGTAGTGCTGCAATTTCCGCCACCAACCACACTTAAAAAACTCCGCAGCTTTCTAGGACTGGCGTCCTACTTCCGCCGCTTTGTTCGTGACTTCGCCACTATCGCCGCTCCTCCACATAAACTTCTTACTTCGAGCACGTCCTTTGTGTGGTCGGACGACTCTGAAGCCGCCTTCCAGACCCTCAAACGACTTCTCACGTCAGGACCCGTGCTCCGTCATTTCGATGCAACCGCCCCTACTATTCTACACACTGATGCCAGTGGGCATAGAATTGGTGCTGTCCTGCTGCAGCGGAATCAGAAATCTGAAGAGCAAGTCGTGGCTTATGCAAGTCGTGCTCTTTCTCCTGCTGAGCGTAACTACACGATTACAGAACAGGAATGCCTCGCCATCGTGTGGTCAATACAAAAAGTTCGACCCTATCTCTACGGCCGCCATTTCACAGTTGTGACCAACCATCATGCTCTTTGTTGGTTGTCGTCCCTGAAAAACTTGTCTGGACGCCTCGGCCGTTGGGTACTGCGCTTACAGGAATATGATTTCACTGTCATGTATAGGTCCGGCAAACAACATCAAGATGCCGACGCTTTGTCGCGCTGCCCGCTGTCCCCAAACGCCCATGCTTCACCTTCGGTCTGCACGTCACCATCTAGCCACACGTCTCAGCACACGCCCAGTAGCCCGGGACAGTCAGTTGCCTCAGTTGACTTTCTCCCGTCTACTGACCTCGTCTCACTCCAACGAACTGACCCATACTGCCGTACGCTGATCGACCGACTTACTGGCTTGGCACGACCCCCCAACAGTCGCTTAAGATGACAACTTTCACGTTTTAAGCTTCAAGGTGGAGCGCTATTTCGATCAATCTACCATCCTTCCGGTAACCGATGGGTGCCAGTAATACCTCGCTCACTCCGACTCCAAGTATTGGAAGCATTTCACGACGACGCGACGGCTGGCCACTTGGGCGTTCATAAGACCTACGACCGCATCAAAACGCGTTGTTTCTGGCCGGGCCTTTCCACCCCAGTCGCCAAATACGTTGGCTCCTGCGCGTCATGCCAACACAGAAAGCGTTCGACATCCCTTTCAGCCGGTCCTCTGCAGCCTCTACCATGCCCGTCCACCCCCTTCAAAATTGTGGGCATAGACTTGTACGGACCCCTCCCACTCACGCTCGCTGCTCACCGCTGGATCGTTACCGCAGTGGATCATCTAACGCGGTACGCTGAGACAGCGGCTCTTCGCTCTGGTACTGCCTCCGAAGTCGCCGAGTTTTTCGTGCACGGTATCGTTTTGCGCCACGGCGCACCTCGTGTCCTCCTGAGTGACCGTGGCAAGACGTTCCTATCGCACGTCCTTCGTGAAGTCCTCCAGGCCTCTGACACCACCCATAAGACCACATCAGCGTACCATCCGCAAACAAATGGTCTTACAGAGCGTTTTCATCGAACTTTGTCCGACATGATGTCAATGTATGCTCAACCCGATCACACCAATTGGGACACCACCCTACCTTTCGTGACGTTTGCGTATAATACCGCCGTCCAACGTACAACCAATTACAGCCCCTTCTTCCTTGTGTACGGTCGTGCGCCGTCTAGTATAAACCGCATTCACGCGATCTTGCGCGCGATCGACAGCGACAAGCGACGCGATGGAGATGGCTGTCGCGTTCGCTCGTCGCCTACAAGTCGTACCGCATGCAAGCGACAAGACGAGCGACGATATTGAGCGACGTCTCCCCGGTGTTGCCGGTATGAGGGCAGTAAATACTCGCCGAAACTGGCGTGACGCTTGCTTTATTAATTTAAGTTGATGTGTTTTAGTGTAAAGAGCAGCATAAATATTTCTAAAGGTCTTGTACTACGTTATTATCCTTGCACGTATCAAAATCTAGTCGTTTGCTCGTTCCGTGCGACAATCGGTAGTGCTTGACTGATGTATATCCAGTTCCGGCTTCGCGCTATTGGCTAGTCGCTCATAGCACTTCCGGGCGACGAGCGACGAATTCTAGATTTCTAGAACCGAGCGATTGAGCGAAAAGACCAAGCGATCTGTTCGCGCGACGGCCCGTTTCGTCGCTAGAAGCCGTCGCTCGTCGCCGTCGCGCACAAAATCGCGTGAATGCGGTTTGGGCTTCTTTCGTCTTGGACACTACACTCCTTTCAGCACCTGCTGCTCCATCCGCGTCTCTTCCTGAAGAATTTGCCGCTCGCATCTCCCGGTGCCGTGAAATTGCCCGCGCCAACACCGCTACCATTCAGGACAAAAGGAAAATTCGCTATGATGCGACGCGTCGCGTTGCTTCGTTCCGCCCAGGCGACGAAGTTCTTTTGTGGACACCTGTTCGCGCACCGGGCCTCTGTGAAAAGTTTCTCCACAGATATCTCGGCCCCTACACCGTTTTGCAAATAACTTCGGCCGTTAACTACCGCGTCACTTCTGTCATCTCAGCTACTGACCGCCGCTGCCGCACTACGGAAATCGTTCAAGTATCTCGCCTGAAACCCTACATGCGCCGTACCTACCCTTTCTAGCTTGCGGTCTTGCTGACCGCTTTCCTGAAGGGGGGAAGTTAGTGTGAGCGCATTTTGGGCATATCGTCGTCGTCACCTGTACAAACGACTCATCATCTTGTGTGAGCGCTATTTGTGCATATCGTCGTCGTGATCTGTACATACGACTCATCATCATCTTCTGTCTCGCGCGGTGCTTCGTCTCTGCTTCGGGCGGCTGCTCGGAAATAAAGGCATCGCATCGGTCGACGTCTCACAATATTATTTTCTCCGGCTAGGGCGCTTTTAAGCAACCCGCCCGTTACAACGGGATCAGCCACAATTCATCATCATTATCATCATCATCACAGTGGCGATTGAGATTAAAGTCCCTAGATTTTCTATAATATATATATATATATATATATATATATATATATATATATATATATATATATATATATATATATATATATATATCACAAAGCTCACAAAGCTTGAAATTGATAACGCATACGGCTCAGTAAAGAGATAAAAATCCTCAGAGACGTGCTTTAATTATCTTCTTTATGCTGCAGAGTGCACTCCAGAGACAGCGTAGCGTTTACTTCATTTTTATGTTAATTGAGGGCTGTAAAATTCAGCATGTTTTGCATCAGTGTATTATAGGAGTTGCGGAATGAAGAAGAAAAGGGCGAAGTGCAGTTCGTGCTTGTGTGACCTAACAAAGTCAAATAATTGAGTTTTGCACTTTGCGACCGAACGGGAATACAGTCTCTGGAGGCATATCTGATTACCGACGATGTCCTTGATCAGGAAACAGCGGAAAACTACGACAAGTCGGTCAGCAGCAAATAAACCAGCGCAAGGTCAAAGCAGTGATTTTTCAGAAAATGCAAGGAAAAAAAGATAATGGACATATATATGCATATATAAAAAAAGAAAGCACAATCACCAAAGCTAACCACACAGAAAGACGGGCGACAGGGAGGGAAATACGCGTATGTAGGTCAGGGATTATAAGAACGGTACTTCCCAGGCGCTTGAGGCGTGGAATATAATCCGACGGGCGTTTGGACCGGTCGTAACCCTCCCGACAGGAGTGGCAGAGCGACAGTATGGAGCGGTGAAACGAACTGCGAATGGGTCACGCTTGCAAAACGAAAATGCACACTGCATACTTTCATGTTGTTGGTTATCGGCTTGCGTATTATTATTATTATTATTATTATTATTATTATTATTATTATTATTATTATTATTATTATTATTATTATTATTATTATTATTATTATTATTACTATTATTATTATTATTATTATTATTATTATTATTATTATTATTATTATTATTATTATTATTATTATTATTATTTGTAAACATATACACAGGAAATAGAAAGCGAGGAGCAAGGCTGTCAACTGCCACCAGAAGGGGCACAACGCCTGCCTACTCTTCAGAAAGGAGGAGACAAACATAGAAATGAAAGATAGGAAGGAGGGGAGGAAAGAGGAAAGAAAGAGCGAGATGACAAACCTCAAAAAATAAAGTACAGCATACAGTAGGGCCCGTTCCTGCAGGTCACGCTACTAAAGAATGTAAAATAAAAGAAATAGTTGCTGGGTTACAAACGTGCCCCTAAGTTCGTCGCTTCTAGAACAGTAAGGAGAGTTCCATAGGCGCCGACTACGGAGGGGCTCCGGGGCTCGAGCCCTCTCGGGAGATTTCCGGGGGGGGGGGGGGGGGGGGGGCTCTGGCCCGCCCCGGCGATGCCGAAGCCCCCCCCCCCCCTCCCCTCCTAAAATGTCATTACCAGAGTCCTCTTACCCGAACCGTTTAAGGTTTCTTTTGAGTTGCCTCTACATTTTCCCTTAAAATGTTAGTGTGGCTAACTGCATCAACTGTTTCAACTGACGCGGACGTGCACGGCTTTTATTCATAATTTCGCTTTATTTCTGAAAATCCTGGCTATATAGGAAAACAAGCGCAATAGAAGCACCAACGGCGGCTTCCTCATCCGTATTTTTTCACTTCCACATGTTATTTTAATTTCCAGTGTGAACACCATGCACAGACACATTATATTTCAATGTGTACACAGGACAAAATTTATGATATTTTGAAAGAGAAAGAGGTAGCCAACTAACAATTATTTCTAATGATATGGATTACTATGTCTAGAGAATGAATATGTTGCTGTATGTTCAGCTCGCTACGAATTGCTTTGCGACCTTTTTTGACACTGAAAAAGACCTGCAGACTTCAGTGACCCCTTCGGCAGAGTCTTTTATCAACGGTGTGTGAAATGCACCTGAATGATGTGTCTCAGCATTGCTTCTCTTTCCAGTAGGTAATGCTAGCTAGCGACTCATGAAAAAAAAACAAAAAAACTTATAATAATATACAACATTTATTGGGGATAGAAACGTCGCAACGTGCATGCAGAGGCCATATATATATATATATATATATATATATATATATATATATATATATATATATAATTAACTTAGTAACCGAAGTGAGGCCAAGCCGGATTCACTCGAAATCGCAATCAATAGCAGTCATGCGCAGCAGAGCTTCTACTAGGACATAGAAAAAAAAAAAAAGAGGCTGCGGTTTTGCCGGAAGGCGGAGCTGTAATAATGATATCGAAGCATAAGATTACACAAAAAAGATTCTTCTCGTATACATCCGTGTATGAGTCGCACCCCCAACTTGAAACCGAATTTCTTTTTTTTTTAATCCAACCGAGAAGCGATCGCGTTCAGAGCGATTTCGAACGCGCTCCATTGCGAATTTTCCCGCGAAGCGTACTTTCGCGCGTCGCAACCACAAAAAAAAAAAAAAAGTCCATTATCACTTAAGAAGACAGGAGAGGCGCCCCGCCCTGACCACTGAAGCGCAGCAGCCGATTTCCACCGCGACTAAAGAAATAGTCCCGCTACGCGACTCGGCGCCCAGCTCGAAGCCCGGGCTGCCATGTCCTCCGTCGGCGGGGACATGGCAGCCCGGCTCATGGCGTCTATCTAGAGTGCACGCCCATTGGTGGATGCTCGTGTGCATCCACCTTTGAAGGGCAAATGCCACTGCCTTCTAAAGTTGTACACGAGTATAGATGGCGAGAGGAGGCGATCGCGGAGGTTTACGGCGGATTTCATACTCGTAGTTGGAAAATTACATAACATGGCCCGGTCCCTTGTAAGGCTCGTCAAAATTGTGGCAAAAAAGAGCGGCCCTCACACGAGTCTGTACGTTGGTTATATCGCCTATATGAATTGTAGTAACATTTACTCACTAATTAAAATAACAAACATCGTGCAATGCACGGACAATGTAAACCCATAAATATCTCGCTGGATGACCACGAGCAGTCGCTATATCACAACGCTGGCATTATGAAGAACGCCGGCAGCAGGGGCGAACGGTTCGCACAGCCATGCGCGATTCACCACGACTCCGAAAATTAGATTCATCATCATCATCATCTGCTTATTTTTATGTCCACTACAGGACGGCTTCTGTCAGCGATCTCCAATTACCCCTGTCTCATAACTTTGGCTAGGCGATCTGCAACACTTGGGGCGCGGAAAAACAACCTAAGAAGGAAGACAGCGCATGAAGTTAGCAGCCATCCCTGCTCTCCCTTGATCATTGCAACCCCAATGATTACCAACAACTGGATACGGTACGCGGCCCGCGTAAGCGTCAACCGCACACGGCAATTTGCAGCTGCGGCAGGGCTAGATGAGAAGACGCGTGCTCTCCTCCCCGTGCGCACATTTGATCACGTTACCTCCAACTAACCCGAATATTGAGCTCGTGGGAAGATAATGTCCATCAAGTGTTACGGCTCAGCGTTACGGGCTTTTTCTCGCACCCGTAGTGTATGGGTCGCTCACTCATATGACTTTTGGACTTTATACGGAATATTACGGTGACGACGACAGCGAAAACTTGCCTGGAGTGTCGATACAATTGCTGTCGCAATAAAAGGAGAAATAGAAAACAGGCGTCGAGCTCGCTTCTACCACGGCGGCGGACGTTGCAATGTGCACCTGACCCGCCAGGGTGGCCCAGTCAGCTAAGGCGTTGGGCTGCTGAGCACGAGGTCGCGGGATCGAATCCCGGCCGCGGCGGCCGCATTTCGATGGAGGCGAAATGCAAAAACGCCCGTGTGCTTGCGTTGTAGTGCACGTTAAAGAACCCCAGGCGGTCAAAATTAATCCGGAGCCCTCCACTACGGCGTGCCTCATAATCAGAACTGGTTTTGGCACGTAAAACCCCAGAAAGAAGATGTAATGTGCACCGGAACAACAACAACAACTGCAAACACAGCATGAGCACCAACGACAAAACCAATAATGGGCACCTCGCTTATCGGTACTTCGCCAGAACCCGTCTGACGCTGAAAAGGAAGCGTATTTTCCACCGTATAAGCACCAGCGGAAACAAAACGCTAGGCGCGCGGGGAGACAGCGCACGCGAAGGGACCAACCATCTGGGATGGCCCAAGCTTGAACTCGGCGCAGATTAAGTCCAAAATGAAGCGCGTGACCCACATATGTATGGCAGAGGCAGGAAAAGTAGAAGTTGAGGACCCGTGTGTTCTAGCCGCTAGGCGAAAGAAGACTCCACGCCGCTATCAAGAAGGTTCCTCAGCTCACGTGTTTCCATCAGCGAGTTACATGTACCGCTAGAGGTTTATTCTATGAAGAACTTGACACAGTGCTGTCTTCGTTAAGCAACAGGTATCCATCTGATATGTGGCAGCATAAGTCGCACATTGAGCAGCTTGCCATAGGGAAGGAAGACGAAGCATATAAAACATAAGTACGAGCCACTCTTGAACCAGGACGCCTGATTTTGCACAGAGATATGTTGATTAACATTTTAAGCCAGCAAAGGTCGGCATCGTTGCACACATTTGGGGACGTCGTGCACACGTTTACGGGGGGCAAGGGCGAACACCTGCGAAACCTTTTGCCGGAAATGGCCAAGCTACAAAAAAATTGCGTTGGCGATACCGTTCTCGTCGACCACATCCGAGAGGTCCTTTTCTTGCCTTCGGTGACTTAAAATGTACTTGCGGTCAACTGGACAAGCCGGTTGAACCATCTGGAAATTTTGCACGCCCACAAAGAACTCTCCCGCAAAATCAATTTGAATAAGATTGCCGACGACTTCATTTCCAGATCAAGTGCCCAAACGAACACATTTTGTATTATGGTGAAATCATCGCAACAGACAACGAACTGATGTCTTTAATAGGTGAGAGAAAGGCACCAACTTACAAGTCAAGGCAAACCATCTGGCTTAGAATACAACGCCAAAAGTTAAACAAAGGAACGAAAATGGGGTCCATAACAGCGCAAGCAGAGTGAGGCCATTTGGGTAAGAAAAGACGCGTGGTAGCGCTATTTGTAAAACTCCCCAGTCTATCTGTGCATTTTCCTTATTAATTTTTATTCGTAGTATGCGGCATTTGCCTCTCAATAACACAATCCACGTTGTTCCTATATTTGCTATCGAGTTCTTTCGCGCTTTTGAGATATCGCTGTCTTATTTATTTATTTGTTAACATCTTTATTTATTTGGGCACGTGATAATTTTTACTCTATAATCCTTTGTTCTACCTCCGGAAAATAAACGAAAGCAGTGGCATAAGGCATGCTTTGACATGTTTTATTTATTTTATTTATTTATTGATACCTCAAATGCCCCTGGTATGGGGTATTACATGAGGGGTGGGTTACATTAGTACGAGTTCTTCGATGAATGACTTGAAGTGGCACGGGTCGGAGTGGTGCGCAGCGTCGGTGGGCAGATGATTCCAGTCATTCGCTGTTCGAATGAAGAATGAGTTGAGGTGCGCAGTAGTGCGAGCAGGTGGTGGGTATACAGCTTTAGAGTGACTGTTGCGGAGCGAAAGGCGATGAGCAGGTACGATAATCGAGTGAGCAAGAGACGAGTGATAAAACTTGTGGTAGAGGGACAGGCGCGCTATTTTTCTGCGTGACACAAGACTGGGAAGATTAGCCGTATGTTTTAGATAAGTGACGCTAGAATAGTATGAATAATCTGAGAAGACAAATCTAATAGCACGGTTTTGAATAGACTCAAGAGATTTCTGTAGGTTAATCTGGTACGGGTCCCAAACTGCGCATGCGTATTCCAGCTTGGGACGAATGAACGTTTGGTACGTTAGCAATTTTACGTGAGGAGGGGTAAACTTAAGGTTACGCCGGACATAGCCAAGGACACGGTTAGCTTCATTTGTTATGCTTCCTATATGATGTGACCAGCTGAGGTCATTAGTCACTGTGATACCAAGGTACTTGTACGATGAAGCTAAAGATAATTCGGAGCCAAAAATGACGTACCTATGTGCTTGGTAGGAAGCTCGGCGGTGGAATGAGATCTGCGAAGTCTTCTTGATATTTAAACACATTAGCCAAGTTCTACACCAGTTTTCAACAGTTAGTAAATCGTTTTGAAGGGAAATGTTATCGTGGAAGCTATGGATAGGACGATAAAGGACACAATCGTCTGCGAAAAGTCGAATACAGGAGGAGATGTTTGTCGGTAGGTCATTGATGTAGATTAAAAAAAGTAATGGTCCGAGGACGGTGCCCTGAGGAACTCCGGATATAACAGGCGCTAATGAGGAAGTATGCCCATTGATACAGACGAACTGTTGCCTGTTGTGTAGGAAGTCACACAGCCAGTCGAAGACAAAGGGGTTAAGATTTAGGTGTGAGAGCTTAAGGAATAGTCGTTTGTGTGGTACCTTGTCAAAGGCTTTCTCGAAGTCGAGGAACAGGGCGTCTATGGGAATATTGCGATCAATGCTTGAGCTGATGTCATCAGTAAATAATGCAAGCTGGGTCTCACAAGATAAACCTTTTTGAAAACCATGTTGCTGTGGGTGAAAGAAGTCAACAGAGATTAGAAACTTGGTTACATGCGAATAAATGACGTGCTCCATTAATTTTGAAGCCATACACGTTAATGAAATCGGTCGATAGCTATTATGTGATGACGAAGTACCTTTCTTTGGGACTGGGATGATCTTGCCCACCTTCCAGTCCTGTGGCACCACTCCTAATGAATTCATCTCCTCCATATCCTCTATATATGGCGTTATGGAATCACATTATACTTATGTTAATAATTCTAGTCATAAGTTGTGTTCAGAAATTGTTATATATCATTTAATGTTTATATATGTTTATGTCTTATCTTCTCAATAACTGACCTCTCGTAAGGAAAAGATTTCTTGATTGTATCTTTTGTATCAAATCTTTTACAAGGAGTTACATTGCTTTTTCATAGATGTGTACTTGTGCGACTTAATACGCACAAAACACATGTATCTCCCTAACGTGTTTAACTGAATCCGCTTGTCGCATGGCTCAAACAAGAGACGCCAGTCTCTTGGAGGTGAGAGGGGACTCAGGCTTGTGGAGATGGGTTTGCACAAGGCTTACCCTACGAGCGACGGTCAGGAAAGGGCACGACGCTCCTCCACTCCGCACGGAGTGGAGGAGCGAGAAGCACGGTTTGCGCGTGAAAGTAGATCCGGCGCGCTCGCCATGTCCGCCATGTTGCCGTTATGGCGACGGTTCCCGGAGATCGAGCTAAGCGCCACGTGCGAGCTGGGGGACGAGACGCGGGAAGGCACCTCGATCCCGCATTCCGCCCTCCTAAAGACCGAGGCCTTTAACGGCTTCGGTTTTCCGGCGGAGCTGATAACGCACAACGCGTCCTACTTCACGGCCAAGGTGTTCTTTGATGCGTGTGCTGCCTTCGAGACACCATGTATCACCCACAGGTCAACCCGACAGAGCGGATTAACCGGAACCTCAAGCCCTTGCTCGCGGCCTTTGCCCAGCAACACAGGGATTGGGATGTCTGTCTTAACTAGATCGGCTTCTCCTTGCGGTCCACGAGAAACCGTTCGACTGGGTACACGCCCGCTTTCCTCAACTTCGGGAGAGAGCTGCCAGACCCCATGGACCGTGTTCTGCGGCCCGGCAGCAGGGCGTGCGCCACGAAAGCCGGCCTTTCCGGCTACGCGGCGGAACTGCGCTCACGGATGGACGCGGCCCTTGGCCTGGCCTGTTCCAACCTGGCAAAAGCGCGAGCTGGACAGAAAGCCCAATACGACCGGTCATATAGGGATGTGCACTACGGTATCGGCGATCTCGTCCTCAGACGCAACCATGTCTTGAGCGACGCCGCCAAAGGCACCTCTGCCTCCCTGTCGGCCAAATGGTTGGGCCCGTACCGAGTGGAGACCAAAATGTCCCCTCTGGTATACAAGCTGGCTGACTCCCAAGAAAGACCAGTCGGCGGTCCAGTTCACGTCTCGGACCTCAAACCTTTCGTTGCCCGTAGCAACGACTGGGGAGAGGGGGAGGCGGTCAACGAACCGCAATCAAACCGTGACACGGCTGGCCCCAGGCCACGCCACCGGTACAACCTGCGGAAACGCACCTAGGCAGGCTTTCTCCCACCAGCTGGTAGCCGGACTTTATTCCCTACCGCGCCGGTGAACGGAGAGACACAGCTACGGTGCAAGGGCGCACGTTGAAGCGGCGACAGGCCCTTTTAGCCTAATATACCCTCTCGGGCTCACCCGCCTTCTGACGCGCCTAGTCAGCTTTCTCCCACTAGCAGGTTGCTGGATTTCATTCCCTACCATTCCGGTGAATGGAGAAATGTGGCTTCAGTGCGAAGGCGCACATCGAAGCGGTAACAGGCCCATGTGGCCATGTATACCCTCTTATGTGTTGCCCAAGCCTCAGCCTGGCAAACGCCCCTTTTTGGGCAGTCAGCCAGGCGGGCAGCTTTCTTGGCAAGCCGGCTATGCCGGGGGGCTTTCTTGTCCATTCCCTTGCGTCAAGTCTTCTCCCTGCGCCTGGCTCCACGGTGCCACCCGTCTTCCTGACCACGAAGCCAGCTGTCCCTGGTCCTACCATGCCAGTCTGTTGCTAACCTCAAGGCCTGCTGCTCCTGGTCCTTCAGCCATGACTGACGCCCGCCTTGGGGGCCCCGAGCTCGAGCAGCCTTGCCTCCTGCTGCCTTGGCTGCCGCTAACTGCGGCTGGTCCGCCCAGTCAGACGCTGACCCCTGGCCGAGGATAATCACTCCGGCTTCCTTTGCTGACCTGGCTGCCGGTCATCCCGGCCTGCTGTTCCTGCTAGCGCGCAATCCGGAGGGCCCTGTGACCTAGGTGGTGCCTGCTGCGCCAAAAGGGCAACCACGCCGCGCGCGTTCTTGGCAGCTTCTGGCTGGCGGACCTCAAGCGTTGCTGGCTGTCCCATGGTGCTGCCCCGCCCCGTCCTTCCTGGGCTGCTGACCCTTCCTCCTGGCAGTGAGCTCTTCTTGGTGTGAGGAACTTTGGTAGCCAAGGCAAGCCGGATAGCTCAGTCGGTAGAGCATGAGACTCTTAATCTGGTCGTGGGTTCGGGCCCCACGTTGGGCGCCAGTTATGTGGAGATGGGTTTGCACAAGGCTTACCCTACGAGCGACGGCCAGGAAAGGGCACGACGCTCCTCCACACCGCAACGCACAAAGGCGCTACGGCAGGGTTCGTCGACTCTCCGACACGGCGCAGAGAAGGCTCCGGAGTCAGATCGCCAACAAACACGGGTTTATTCACCCAAGATACAGCACAGCGCTTACGGGCCAAGGCTCACTGCAAGATCGATCGAGTACGCGAGCCCGCTGCGCTAGGGCTAACCGGGTAGCAACACTCCAATTGCTAGTAGGTACAGCGTTTGACGGCTGGCGCCACGCTGCGCCGCTCACGCGTACCGCGTTTCTAGGTGGTTTCTTTCGCCGAGGGCGCTCGAACGCAATCATATGGTTCGTATGAATGCATCCCTTAGAAGCGTGGCTGTATGGCTGAGTGGCTACGGCGCTCGCTTTGGGATCATGCATACGCTGGTTCGAATCTTGCCCGGGCTAGAATTTCTTTTCTTAATATCACGCTTTTCTTTTTTTTCCTCTCTGTTTGCCAGTGTGGTCGTTTGAACCCCGGTGCCACGGTGGCAGCCGTGGTACCGGGCGCCGACGCGAAGCGGCGGTCGTTGGGGTGTTGCGGAGCGCAGCGTAGCAACACCCCAAATAAAAAAAATACTGCTCCAGTCAGGTAGACTGCTCCCTCCCTGATAGTGAGATTATATTTGGATAATCAAAACAGTGATGCGTTTATAATACCACCGATCCCAACAGCAGGCTAGTCACCACCAGCCCAGCGTTTTCTCCGTCAACGCCTCCTCCGTTCCAACGGCGGCGGCTAGAAACATGGTACGCGCGAGCGGCGCAGCGTGGCGCCAGCGGTCAAACGCTGTACCTACTAGCAATTGGAAATACGCCCACAACCGGGTAGCGCTCCGCCAAGTGCGAGAACGAGGAGTCGCGAGAACAAAGGTCTCACGTAACCACCTCGTTGCGGGCTTGTGAGCATCCGCCGCGGCGAGGAAGCGCTCAGCGGATGAGAGCTCTAGAGGAGAGGGTGCCCAGGGGCCGCCGCGCGGGAGGCCAATCAGGGCGCGTCCCGGTGATGTGTTCTCGCGGGGCAAGTCCAAT
The DNA here is from genome assembly GCF_013339745.2 of Dermacentor silvarum. Lineage (NCBI taxonomy): Eukaryota > Metazoa > Arthropoda > Arachnida > Ixodida > Ixodidae > Dermacentor > Dermacentor silvarum. The sequence goes on from NC_051159.1 coordinate 29,801,854, forward strand.
CCAGGAGGGGGGGGGGGCGGGGTGAGAAGCATGGTTTGCGCGGGAATGTAGGTCCGGCGCGCTCGCCATATCCGCCATGTTGCCGTTACGGCGGCGGTTCCCGGAGATCGAGCTAAGGAGCTGGGGGACGAGGCGCGGGAAGGCACCTCGATCCCCATAGGCTGTAAAACTGAACTGTCGCCTACTCTGAGGTCTTGCAAATAATATATATATATATATATATATATATATATTTCCGTCTTTCAAAGTGGTGGAGGCGCGTCAAGATCCCGACGTCATCCTGCGTTCCTGCCCTACTTGGAGCTACGTTCCGGTCGCCGCCTGCGCCCGGCCACCCCCACAGCTATGAACACCCTTGCGTCGGCCGCCGCCACTATCGCTACCCCTGACGCTCCTGCTCCTACGACATCGGCTGCACTGACATCGTGCACCATTACCACCCCTCATCGTGATCCACCAGTCTTTGCGGGTCTCCGCGGGGAAGACGTCGACGACTGGCTCGACAACTACAACCGCGTGAGTTCGGCCAATGGGTGGACCGATAGACAGAAGTTGACTGACGTCGCGTTCTATCTGACCCACGTTGCGAAGACGTGGTATTTTAACCACGAAACTGACTTCGCCGACTGGTCAGCGTTTACGACCAGCTTGCGGCAAATTTTCGCGTCTTCATCTGGCCGTTCAGAAGTCGCCAAACAGAAGCTCGCTGCGCGTGTTCAACTTCCTCAAGAGTCATATACATCGTACATCGAAGATGTCCTGGCTCTATGCCGCCGCGCCAACGTTAGAATGACGGAAGCCGAACGCATTCGCCACTTTCTTAAAGGCATTGGTTCCATCGCATTCAACGCCTTAGCTGTCCAAAATCCTACCTCGGTTCAAGATATTACATCGACATGCCAGCGCTTGGACGAGCTTCAGGCCCTCCGTCTTCACCGTGACAGCGACCTTCCAATGCCACCTCATTCTGATTTACGTGCTCTTATCCGCTCTATTATTCGCGAAGAACTTCAGGAGCAGCAACAGCGGCGATCCACTGTTGTTCCCGCCCCATCGCCAACGTTCGACTTGCGCAACCTTGTGAAGGAGGAGTTGGCAGCCATGACGACACCGACAACGTCTGTTGCCCCTGCAGCGTTCCCGATGCCCACATACGCGGAAGTCGCAGCAATGCCACCTGCCACTGTCCCTTCTGGGCCTCCTGACCTCACCTGCGGCCATTTGGCCTCTATGGGCGCCCGAGCACCTGCTGCACCTTCGTATACTCCGTGGCGTCCACCTCGTCCGGTCTGCTTTTACTGCGGTATACGGGGCCACATATCGCGTTACTGCCGTCGCCGCCAGCTGGATGTAAGCCGAGGCTATGCCGATTTCGAGCGAGACGAGAACCGACGACACGACGCTTACTACCCAGGCCCGTCCGCTTTTACGCAGCGTCGTTCTCCATCTCCTCCAGCGTCTCCACGTCTGCCTCAGGGCTCCCGTTCGGCTAGACGACGTTCTCCTTCTCCCTACCGCCGCTCTGCATCACCGCTTCGCCCCATCTCCCGCCTTGCTGACCAACACTCGGAAAACTAAGGATTGCAGTTTTTGGAGGGAAAACTGCGTCCTGTCGAACTTCGGAAATACCTCCTTGTCGCCCGGCCAATATGCTATCTGTAACTCTCGAAGGTGTTCCTGTGCAAGCTCTCGTCGATACTGGTGCCGCTGTTTCCGTTCTGCGTAGTGATTTGTGCTCACGGCTCCGTAAAGTCAGAACGCCTTATCTTGGACCCGTTTTACGCGGCGCTAATAACGTACCCATTCACCCCGACGGACAATGTACGGCTCGTGTTTTGATCGACGGCATTCGTCACCACATTGAGATGATTGTGCTACCCGCGTGCATCCATGAACTTATTCTCGGTTGGGACTTCCTGCATTCTGCCTCCGCTGTTATATCATGTAGGGAGAAAGTCGTCCACATCACAGATACCACGGATGCACCTATTTTGGAGTCGTCACCCTCCATCTTGAACTTGGCTGTCGCTGCAGATTACGTCCTGCACCCTGGTCACGAACACATTGTAGCTGTCACATCCGGCCGGCTAACCGATGGAGACGCACTGGTTACCCCCTCTTCACGCTGCACTTCACGAGGAATTCTAGTCGCTCCTTGTCTCGTCCGGTTTTCATGGGGCCGAGCTCTCCTGTACGCCTGCAACACAACCCCAGATCCTGTATTGTTGCCCAAAGGGATGACCATGGCAACCTTCACCGACCAGCCACTGATCTCTGTCGCAGCGCTTTCCCCTTCTTCGTCACCAGTACCAACCTCAGGTTTGGATTCTTCTTCTCTCCGAGCCCTAATTGGTTCTGACCTAACCGCTGCCCAGTCGGATGCGTTACTCGCCCTTTTGGCTAAGCACAAATCCTGCTTTGATAGCTGTGCCACCACATTGGGCCAGACTTCCGTAGCTGCACACCGCATCGAAACCGACGGTTCTGCAATTATACGCCGTCGCCCATATCGTGTTTCGCAGTCGGAACGGAAGATCATTGAAGAACAAGTTGATGACATGCTAACACGAAATATTATACGACCTTCATCCAGTTCCTGGGCGTCTCCTGTCGTTCTGGTGAAGAAAAAGGATGGTTCCGTTCGCTTTTGCGTTGATTATCGAGCGCTCAATAAGATTACACGCAAGGATGTGTATCCCATGCCTCGAATTGACGACGCCTTGGATACACTACAAGGAGCGGAATATTTTTCCAGCCTTGATCTGCGATCGGGATATTGGCAAATTCCCATGAACGAGGCTGACAAAGAGAAAACCGCTTTCGCCACGCCGGACGGACTTTATGAATTTAATGTAATGCCATTTGGCCTGTGCAACGCTCCAGCCACGTTTGAGCGTATGATCGACACTGTTCTTCGTGGCCTTAAGTGGAAGACCTGCCTCTGTTATCTGGATGACATCGTTGTTTTTTCTTCCAGCTTCAGCCAACACCTACAGAGATTAGACGAAGTCCTCCAATGCCTTTCAGATGCTGGTCTCCAGATTAATACCAAAAAGTGCACATTCGCCAGCAGAAGCATCAAAGTGCTGGGTCACGTCGTTTCAAAAGACGGCGTCCAACCTGACCCTGAGAAGATTGCTGCTGTGCTTCAATTCCCTTGCCCATCAAATCAAAAAAACATTGCGCAGCTTTCTGGGCCTGGCGTCTTACTTTCGCCGTTTTATACGCAATTTTGCTACAATAGCAGCTCCTCTATATAAGCTCCTGGTCACCGGCGCCTCTTTCACATGGTCCGAAGACTGTGAGTCGGCATTTCAAGCCCTTAAGAAACATCTCACTTCCGGACCGGTGCTTCGCCATTTTGATGAGAGGGCACCCACTATACTCCACAGTGACGCAAGTGCGCAAGGCATCGGAGCAGTGCTCCTGCAACGGGGTTCCGCGTCTAAAGAGCAGGTTGTGGCGTATGCTAGCCGGACCTTCTCGCCATCTGAACGGAACTACACGGTCACAGAGCAGGAATGCCTGGCTATTGTTTGGTCCATTCAGAAGTTTCGCCCGTATCTCTATGGTCGCCACTTCACCATCGTAACCGACCATCATGCTCTGTGTTGGCTGTCATCTATGAAGAACATGTCAGGACGCCTGGGACGCTGGATACTGCGCTTACAAGAATATGATTTCACGATAACGTACCGGTCTGGCAAATGTCATCATGATGCGGACGCACTGTCTCGATGCCCGCTTTCGCCTTCTATCGATCGTGCGCACTCCCCGTCTCTACCACGTCACTCTGACGCTACGCCTGCCGCCCACCAGCTCACGCTAATGTCACTGGATCAAGCTCAGCTTTCTTCACGCTCCGATTTAGCTTCCCTTCAGCACGCAGACTCCTACTGTCGGACTCTCATTGATCGCCTTCGCGGCCTAACTAAACCACCCAACAGCCGCTTGCGCCGCCAGCTTCAGCAATTTCGCCTTCAAGATGAGGTGCTTCATCGTTATATTTATCATCCTACGGGTAACAAGTGGGTCCCAGTCATACCTCGCTGCCTTCGTCTTCGAGTTTTAGAAGCATTTCATGATGACGTTGCCGCCGGCCACTTAGGCTTTCACAAGACCTACGACCGCATCAAGACCCGCTGCTTCTGGCCTGGATTGTCCACAACGGTAGCCAAATACGTTGCCTCATGTGCGTTGTGTCAGCACCGCAAACGCTCCACATCCCCGCCTGCCGGTTTTCTTCAGCCTCTGCCATGTCCCACCGAACCTTTCGAGTGCGTTGGAATTGACTTATACGGTCCCTTGCCGTTGACGCCCTCCGGTCACCGCTGGATCGTCACAGCGGTAGACCACTTAACAAGATACGCCGAGACTGCGCCTCTGCGATCTGGTGCTGCTTCTGAGGTTGCTGACTTTTTCCTGCAATCCATAGTCTTGCGCCATGGTGCTCCTCGCGTTCTTTTGTCCGATCATGGCAAAGCCTTCATGTCCCACGTCCTCGAAGAAGTCTTGCGGCAGACTAATACGAAGCATAAAACCTCTTCTACATATCACCCGCAAACCAACGGCCTTACTGAACGCTTCCACCGAACGCTCTCTGACATGATTTCTATGTACTTACGTCCTGACCACACAAACTGGGACAACATCCTTCCCTGTGTTACATTCGCTTATAATACTGCGACACAACGAACTACCGGTTACACCCCTTTCTTCCTGGTGTATGGACGATCTGCCTCCTCCGTCTTCGACACCGAATTCTTTTTCTCTCCTGCTTCGCCTAACACCTCCCTCCCAGAAGAGTTTGCAGCTCGACTCGCGCATTGCCGTGAAATTGCTCGTCGCAACACCGCCGCTACCCAAGAAGAAAGAAAACGTCGCTGCGACAGTAAACGCCGCGACATCGCCTTCCATCCTGGAGACCAAGTCCTCCTATGGACGCCGGTTCGAACCCCTGGACTTTGCGAGAAATTCCTTCACCGGTACATTGGGCCCTACACAGTCCTACAACAAACTTCTGCAGTGAACTATCTAGTCACTCCGCTTCACTTCGTCGAGGACCGCCGTCGTCGTAGTGCAGAAATTGTTCACGTCTCCCGCATGAAGCACTTTATTCCCCGTTCAGCCGATCTTTAGATTGCGGCCAGGTTGGCCGCTTCCACGAGGGGGGGAAATTAGTGTAAGCACATTTCACGTACTTCATCGTTTTCATTTGTATATAGCCATCATCATCCCTGTTTCTCTTCTTCTTCGTGTTTGAGCCTCGGCCGTGCCGGTGGAATAAACGGGTCTGCCAGTGCTGCCTGTCCTGGTCGTCTTCCGTCTTTCAATATATATATATATATATATATATATATATATATATATATATATTTGGGCATTTATTGTGCACTTCTTCATCATCTGTACATTATCATCATCATGCGTGTGCCCCTCATCTTCATCGCGCGTGCGGGCGCATCATCATAAGCGTGGACTGTCGAAGGCTGTTCAGGCTGGTTGTGGACGCCGCCCTTCTTCGCCGTGTCGTCTCTCGGGCTCAATAAAGGTCCGACCTTACTGTGACGTCACAAGTGGTGGAGGTGCTTCTTGGTTCCCCGTCCTCTACGCCCCTGGCCTACTCCCTGGAGCTTCGTTCGGGTCGCTGCTTGTGCCCACTGTCCGTCAGCATGTCGCAGGACGAGCAGCCTGGCGCTTCTACCCTAACCATCCCGCCTCCACAAGCCGCACCTTCTGTGATCATCAGCGGCCACCAGCGCGATCCCCATCTCTTCGCTGGTCTTCGTGGTGAAGATGCTGAGGACTGGCTGGATGATTACGAGCGCGTAAGCTCTGCTAATCGGTGGGATGATCCCCACAAGCTCCGCCATGTCTCGTTCTACCTGATCGGTGTGGCGAAGACCTGGTTTTTCAACCATGAGGTTGATTTCACCGATTGGACGAACTTCAAGCAGCAGCTACGGCAAGTTTTCGGCACGCCGGCGGTTCGCTCCGCCCTTGCGAAGAAAACTCTGGATGCTCGCAAACAACACTCCGGCGAGTCCTACACATCGTACATCGAGGATGTGCTTGCACTCTGTCGCCGTGTCAATGTTGCCATGGCTGAGTCAGACAGGATACGCCACGTTCTTAAAGGTATTGGGACTGTGGCCTTCAACGCGCTCGCCGTCAAGAACCCGGCTACCGTCGCTGACATCGTCTTGACGTGCCAGCGCCTCGACGAGCTCGAGTCCGTACGCTTGCAGCCGGACTTCAGCGAACACCGTTCTGCGGCAGACCCCGACTTGCGCATGATGATCCGGGCGATCATACGCGAAGAACTTCAATCACTTGGCTTGTCATCTTCGTTGATGATTCCTGCTCAGCCTTCTGGTTCAGCATTGCGCGACGTCATCAGAGAGGAACTTGCGTCAATGACCTGCTCTGCTAATGTGGACCCTCCGGCCCCTCGCACCGTACCAACATACGCGCAGGTTGCTGCCGCGCCTCCGACTAGTGTACGTCCTACGTTGCCTCTACCCACATACACGCAGGTTGGTGTCGCTCCTCCGGCCAATGTCCCCTCAATACCAATTGAGCCGTCATCGCCCCATCTGACCGCACTATCGCACAGCGCACCGAGCGCCCCTTACTACCCGCCTTGGCGACCGTCTCGTCCTACCTGTTATTACTGTGGTTATCGCGGCCATATATCACGTTTTTGCCGCAAGCGCCAACAAGATGAGCGTCGCGGGTACGACCTGTGTGAACGCGATACGTATTCTGGTGGGGCCTCTTACCAAAGCCGTCGTTACGCTTCCCCTCTGCGCCGTTCCCCATCTCCGCCCGCAACGACCGAGACGCCGAATGGACCACCAGACGCCGATCACCTTCGCCCTTCCGCCGCTCCTCTTCACCGCTTCGGCCTGCCTCTTTCACCTCTGACCGCCACCCGGAAAACTAAGTAATGCAGTTTTCGGAGGAAAAACTGCATTCACCGACTGGACTACAATTCCTCCAGCGTGCCCTTGTAATATGATGTCCGTGTTTGTGGAAGGTGTGCACGTTGAAGCTTTGCTGGACACCGGTGCGACTTTATCTGTTATGCATTCCGATTTGTGCAGGCGTCTCAGGAAAGTTACGACGCCTTATGATGGACCCGCGCTTGTTGCAGCTCAAGGGAAAACAATCCGCCCTTCCGCGTTTTGTGCAGTGCGTGTATCCATCGATGGCATCGTCTACTACATACAATTTGCTGTGCTGTTGCCCTGCTCCCACCAGCTCATTCTAGGATGGGATTTCCTTGCCTCTGCTTCTGCTGCTATATGTTGTGGGCAAGGTGTCGTACATATGACCGACACCGACTATTCGCTCGGCGATGAACCGCACCAGCCACTTCGTCTGCTCGCAGCAAAAGATACCGAGCTACCTCCAGGCTGTCAGCAAATTCTGACCATCACGTCCGACGCCATCGACCATGGCGATGTGTTAATGTTACCTTGTGCGCGTTGGCTCACAAAAGGTATATCCATTGTTTCAGGCCTAGTTAGGTTCGATAATGGTTCTGCGCTTCTGAGAAAACACCTGAGAAAATTCTACTTCCTGAAGGCATACTTTGGCTTGCGTTGCTGATTCCGAGCCTCTCTCTGTCGTTCCCCTCAAGGCTGCTCCCTCTGAAATCCCTCCTGCTGGACATTCTGCCTCTACCTCCGCTCTTGCTGCTGTAATTAGCTCGGACTTGACCCCTTCGTAGACGCAACAGCTCCTTGCCTTGTTGAAGAAGCATGAAGGTTCATTTGACACCCATTCTTCGACATTGGGACAGACGACCGTCACAGCGCATCGGATTCAGACAGACGGCAGATCCATCGTGCGTCGCCGGCCGTATCGCGTGTCTCTAGCTGAGCGCAAAATTATTTAGCAAAACGTCGCCGACATGCTGCAACGTGAGATCATTCGCCCCTCTGCTAGCCCTTGGTCGTCTCCCATTGTTTTGGTACGAAAAAAAGATGGCTCCGTGCGTTTCTCTGTAGATTATCGAGCGCTCAACAAGATCACGCGCAAGGATGTGTACCCCATGCCTCGCGTTGACGATGCCCTCGATTCCCTGCAAGGTGCCGAGTACTTCTCCAGTCTTGATCTGCGTTCAGGTTACTGGCAAATTACGATGCACGAAGCCGACAAAGAAAAAACAGCGTTTGCAACCCCAGATGGACTTTACGAGTTCAACGTCATGCCCTTCGGCCTCTGCAATGCTCCCGCAACTTTTGAGCGCATGATCGACACCGTTCTGCGTGGCCTGAAGTGGAAGACTTGCTTGTGCTATCTGGATGATATCGTTATTGTCTCGTCGACATTTGCACAGCACCTGCAACGTCTCGACGAGGTTCTCACGTGCATAGCCAGTGCTGGTCTTCAGCTCAACACCAAAAAGTGTCATTTTGCAAGCAAGATGATCAAGGTCTTAGGTCATATTGTAAGCACGGATGGTATTCGACCTGATCCTGACAAGATTTCGGCGGTGCTTCACTTTCCTCGTCCAGAAAAGACCAAGGACCTACGCAGTTTCCTCGGCATCGCTTCCTATTTTCGCCGATTTATTCGCGATTTCGCCTCTATAGCTGCACCTTTACACCACTTACTTCGTTCTGGTGCTCCCTTCGTGTGGTCACCTGAATGTGAATCTGCCTTTGACCAGCTAAAGGGCGCCCTCACATCTGAACCTGTCCTGTGTCATTTTGATGAGACTGCTCCCACACTCTTGCACACGGATGCTAGCGGCCATGGCATCGGTGCTGTGCTCCTCCAGCGAGGCAACTCTTCGCGTGAGAGAGTCGTTGCGTATGCCAGCCGCGTGCTCACACCTTCCGAGAAGAACTATACCATCACCGAGCAGGAGTGCCTCGCTGTCGTTTGGTCCGTCCAGAAATTTCGCCCTTATCTCCACGGTCGCCATTTTACCATCGTGACGGATCACCACGCCTTATGCTGGCTTTCCACACTCAAGAACTTGTCAGGGCGTCTTGGCCGCTGGATTCTTCGTCTCCAAGAATATGACTTTGAAATTATCTACAAGTCTCGTAAGAAGCACCAAGACGCAGACGCTCTTTCTCGCTGCCCGCTTCCTCCAGCCGCACTCATCAATGGTTCCGCCACCGCCTCCAGTGACGCACTCACTGACGTCTCTTCTACGGCGGTTTTGTCCTTCGCCACTCTTGATCATCTCACTTCGCACGACCATGCATCGTTTTCGTCTCAACAACTCGCTGACTCGTACTGTCGCCGTATTATAGACCACCTTCGTGGAGCTTCGCGCCCGCCTAACGCCCGGCTTCGTCGACAGCTGACACAATTTAAGCTTGAAAACTCCGTGCTGTACCGCCGTATCCACCATCCTGATGGACGACGCTGGTTGCCCGTGCTACCTCGTTGCCTTCGTGCGCGTGTCCTTCAGGCCTTTCATGACGATTTGACTGCTGGCCACCTTGGCATCCAGAAAACTTACGACCGCATAAGAAGTCGCTTCTACTGGCCTGGCCTGTCTACCAGTGTGGCGAGATACGTCACTTCCTGCGCCATTTGTCAGCGTCGCAAACGTCCAACATCAGCTCCTGCCGGACAACTTCTACCAGTCTCATGTCCTGCGGAACCATTTGAGGTTTTTGGCATCGATATATATGGGCCACTTCCCATGACTCCCGCCGGTAGTCGATGGATAGTGACCGCCGTCGACCACCTGACGCGCTATGCCGAAACAGCCTCTGTAAGTTCAACATCGGCTTCCGAAGTCACTGCCTTCATTCTTCAATCCATCAACCTGCGCCATGGCGCCCCTCGTGTCCTTCTGAGCGACCGCGGAAAGACATTCCTTTCCCAACTAGTAGGCGAAGTGCTCAAAGCCTCTGGCACCACTCAGAAGACTACATCAAGTTATCATCCTCAGACCAACGGCCTGACTGAGCGGTTTCATCGTACGCTCTCTGACATGATAGCCGCCTATATTCAACCCGATCACAGAAACTGGGACACAATTTTGCCATTCGTCACCTTCGCGTATAACACCGCCGTTCAACGCACAACCGGTTACTCGCCATTCTACCTTGTTTATGGCCGTTCACCCAGTTCCTTTCTCGGTGTTTCCTTCTTCTCTGCCCCTGTCAGTCCATCTCGATCTTCCTGCGAAGAATATGTTTCCCGCCTCGTCCATTGTCGCCAGCATGTCCGCGTCAACACCGCAGCCAGACAGCGGGACCGCAAGGATCATTATGACGCATATCATCGCGTAGTATTCTACCAGCCTGGCGATGAAGTGCTGCTCTGGACACCAGTTCGCACTCCTGGGTTGTGCGAGAAGTTTCAGTGTCAGTTTATTGGCCCCTACACGGTCCTGGAAATGACTTCTCCAGTTAATTATCGAGTGACCCCTGTTGTTTCCTCAACTGACCGCCGTTTCCGCTCTACCGAAGTGGTCCACGTTTCTCGTATGAAGCCCTTCACGCGGCGTTCCCCGTACCTTTAGGCAGCGGCCAGGATGGCCGCTTTCGCGCGAGGGAAATTAGTGTGGGCATTTATTGTGCACTTCTTCATCATCTGTACATTATCATCATCATGCGTGTGCCCCTCATCTTCATCGCGCGTGCGGGCGCATCATCATCACCGTGGACTGTCGAAGGCTGTTCAGGCTGGTTGTGGACGCCGCCCTTCTTCGCCGTGTCGTCTCTCGGGCTCAATAAAGGTGCGACCTTACTGTGACGTCACAAGATATATATATATATATATATATATATATATATATATATATATATATATTGTACGGGGGTTTATTTACAAGCAGGGGCTACGTAACAACAGCCTTGGCCCAAGAGCGTCGGTCGCTGTCTCGCGCTCTCCGGTCTGCCGGACGTCGTCGTCCTCTCTCAATAGTTCGTGACCCCACTACATTAGCGCCGGCGGCGAAGAGGAACCATCTTGGCGACTCAAGGTGCGGCAAGCACAAGAGGGTCGTAGTAGGGCTTTAAGCAGCTCACGTGGACTGTTTCAAGACCGCGGCAGCGTCTGTTGGTGGGAGGTGTCACAGGCTCGACGACGTAGTTAAAGGGACATTAAAGAGAAACTGGAAGTTGAGTTTAAATGGTAGATTATCCTTTCAGGATCACAGCCATACCATTCTTACTGCAAACAGATGTTTAATAAGCGAGAAAATGGCGAAAAACTGAAGGATAGGTGCTGACGCCCCTTCGAAATTCCCGCACTACACGTTCGTGACGTCGGAGATTACAAATGCAGGCCGGTCGCGATTGGTCGAGAGCGATTTATCGCTGTTAATAAAACGCAAAATGAAATACACCTTCATCATCATCATCATCATCAGCCTATATTTATGTCCACTGCAGGATGAAGGCCTCTCCCTGCGATCTCCAATTGCCCCTGTCTTGCGCTAGCGTATTCCAACTTGCGCCTGCGAATTTCCTAACTTCATCATCCCACCTGAGTTTTCTGCCTCCTCGACTGCGCTTCCCTTCTCTTGGTATCCATTCTGTAACCCTAATGGTCCACCGGTTACCCATCCTACGCATTACATGGCCTGCCCAGCTCCATTTCTTCCGCTTAATGTCAACTAGAATATCGTCTACCCCCGTTTGTTCTCTGATCCACACCGCTATCTTCCTGTCTCTTAACGTTACTCCTAAGATTTTTCGTTCCATCGCTCTTTGTGCGGTCCTTAACTTGTTCTCGAGCTTCTTAAACGTACACCTTAAACCTACATAAACACACCTTAAATACATACACATGCACCTACATACACCTTAAACGTACATAAACAGCATTTGCCAACTTTTAAACCGTTTCAAGCGAGCATGGAGGAAGGAAACAAAACAGGAGAGGCCCTGACGTCACTTTTTTGAAGCCGGAAGTGCAGCCATGTTGGTGTGCCACCTCTCTTTGCACCTCCAATCAGAGGTTCTGCAGCTCGCCGGAGCAGATGGGCGCGAACTTTGAACTTGCATTGTTACGAGCCGCCGGAAGTTTGTGCTCCTGACGCGCGTCAAAACAAAGCCTACAAAACTTCTGTAGCAGGTTTAGTGAAGCAGACGCGCTCCTGTGTTTTTCCGTGGCACGTTGAAGAAGACAACGAAGACCCGCGCCGTGATTGCTTGAGTGTATCTGTTGCTGGCCGACACTCACACTCACCGACACAAAACACAACTTTCAAGCTTACACACCACACTCCAAAGTCAGCTTATCTCGCGAACAAAAGGTGCTGCGGGAAATACACCGGCGGAAAAATGTTATCTCACTTTTCAGAGACCGAGAGGAGCAGCGAAAGCTTCAGGAGCGCGGTTGCCATGGCAACGTTGACATGTGGGGTACCCATCCCAGTGCTGCTTTGCGAGAAACAGCACGTGACTTCCGCCACACCTTCTCCAATACGATCGTGCTGGCCAGGGCTTCTCCTGGGGTTTTTTTCCTGCATGAAAGCGAGGATAGCGAGGAAGTGCAAGTTTAGCACAAAATTAAATAAATAAGAAAAAAAAATGGCATGGCGGTACATGCGGCCGTGATAGTTTCGTAGTTTCGTTTTCGGTCAATGCATCGTCGCGCACGCCTGTTACACTCTACGGTGTTTGGTTGCGTGTTGCGTGGCTCGAAAAACGTTGACTTCGCGGGAAACCGCCAGAAAATGCCTCGTGTGTCTAGTGTTGAGGGCTGTATAAATGGCCCAAGGCGCTTGCTCAGGGGCAGCGGCAGTGTTGACTCGATTGTGTCCTTTCATGTGGTGTCGCGCGGAGAGCCCCGGCTCCCCGGCGTTCGCAATGGCTCAGTGCTCTGCCGATGATAAAACGGCAAAAGAGCCAGAGAAACCGATGGTGTGCTCTCTGCATTTCTCGCCCTCGGATTATGTGTATAATCTTGCCCTCGGAAAGTATCTTGGCGTGCCCCAGAGGCCAGTCCTTTCTCGAGCAGCTGTTCCCTCCATGCGGCCTTCATAAAACCCCCTACCGGTGCCCCTGCAACAGCAAACTGGCGGCTCGGTGGGTGCTGAATGTCATTAAATAAAGCCACGAAATAACCATACCGAGTACGTGCGCAACTTTCTACGCTTGTTCTGTCGGGAACATCGTCGCCTGGCGGACCGGACGCTTCGCCTTACGTCGACGAAAACGAAGCTCTGCTTTCCGCCGGCGCGGCCGGCGGCTCACCTCCATCGCACGCGGAAACACCTACCGCTCGAGCACGGAGGATCATTTCGCGCTCCGTTTCACTGAATATCGCTGAAATGCAGTCCTGCTTCCCTGGCGAGCTCTTCGTTGCAAGGTTCAGCGGCAGCAACCGTATCCATCGCGGCGAACGCAAACACAGCGACCATGCATGCAGCCATGATGCATCCAGCGCCTCGGCCGTTTACGCAAGCGGTGACGTATCATGGCGCATTCTGATTCACTGAGAGCAATGAAATCTGTGACGAAACTGCTTCAGCGCCAAATCTGGGGTGAGAGAAATTAAGGAAAGGATTTTGTAGCGTTAGCTACACTGGCCTAGCCAAGCCCGTCTCGCGCGGCACATCAAGAGCCGTGCTGCCCATGCGCAAGGATCAGTGATGTCACACGGCTTGCGCACCGGAGCCACCGGAGCCGGCACCTCTCGCGCACTCCGCCGCCGCCGCGCGCGACTCACCGCCGCCGGTCTGCGCATTCCAGAGGAGTGACGTCGTAGCCGTGGTAGACGCACTGGCGCCGGCGCGCGCTCGCTGTGCAGTCGCCGTCTGACACTGCGCTGGAGCCGCTGCGCTTCTGACTGGCGTTTGCCAGTGTGGTATAGCCATGGAGAAGGAGAGCGCAAATGCTGCTCAACAGCGCAGAAGAACGGAGAAGCTTGACTCATCGGATCCCGAAGTAGTTGCCTGGCAATTAGCGGTTGAGCGTAGGAGACAACCAGGAAAGCTAAGAATAATCAGCTGAACCTTTGCTAACGCTACGTATATCCTGGCATAGCCGAGCTAAGCCACTGCAACTTTTTTAGTCTTTGTTTACGAATTTTTCCGCTAATAACTCATATTATTGCACCCAACAAAAACTGCATGCATTCCTGAAGGTCCCTCTTTTATTTCAGCTGAACTTCCTGTTTCTCTTTAGTGTCCCTTTAACACAGGTGACTGGCATTGTATGATCCGGTAGGGACCATGATATTTCGCTGCAAACTTGCGGGAGAGACCAGGAGTCTGGCATGGAATTGAAAGCCACACGTACGATCCAACAGGAAAAGTAGGGGCAGGTTTAGCCGGGTCACAGCGTTCTTTTTGGAGACCTTGTGTCACGGATCTAAATGAGCGTGCTAGTTGGCGGCACTCTTCGGCACATTGAGCGAGTTCTGAGGTTGGGCGGTATTCGGACGCATCCGGGCGGTACGGAAGTATGGTATCCAGTGTGGAAGAGGGCTCACGTCCGTATAGGAGAAAGAAAGGGGAAAATCCAGTGGTGGCTTGTGTGGCTGTGTTGTAGGCATATGTCACAAAAGGAAGCACCAAGTCCCAATTAGAATGGTCGGAGGCTATGTACATGGAGAGCATATCACCAAGTGTTCGGTTAAAGCGCTCCGTCAAGCCATTAGTCTGTGGATGATAGCTGGTAGTGGTGCGATGAATAGTATTGCACGCACTCAGAAGCTCTTGGACGACTTGCGAAAGAAACACACGCTCTCGATCGTTCAGCAGCTCGCGTGGGGCGTCGTGGCGAAGAGCGAAGCTGCGCAAGATGAACAAGGCAACATCACGAGCTGAAGCTGTTGAAAGAGCAGCGGTTTCGGCATGACGAGTGAGATGGTCGGCGGCTGCAATAATCCACCGATTGCCGGCAGGGGTGGAAGAAAGGGGTCCGTACAGGTCTCTGCCCAGTCTATCAAACAGGCGAGCTGGTTGTAATGTAACAGGTTGTAATGGCCCAGGCGTGTGACAAGTTGTCTTCCGGCATTGACAGTCAATGCAGGAGCGAATGTACTTGCGGGTGTATGTGTACATTCCCCGCCAGTAGAATCGCTGGCGAAGTCTATCCTAGGTTTTCAAAACGCCAGCGTGCGCGTTTTGTGGGTCGGCGTGGAAGAGCGTGCACAGATCGGAGCGTAAATGGCGAGGTATAACAAGAAGCCATTTTCGACCATCTGGCTGATTGTTGCGGCGGTACAACATTGCGTCCCGGAGCGCATAATGAGCCACCTGGCGACGAATGGCACGAGAGAGCCGTGGGGCAGGTGTCGTCGAAGGCGCAGATAGAACGTCGATCAGCGAGGCGATCCAGGGATCCTTGCGCTGTTCGGAAGGCATGTCAGTGATATTGATGCTGGCGAAGGAAGTTGCGGAAAGGGAAACAGGCGCAACGTCAGAAGACAAAGGCGAGCGGGAAAGTGCTTGCGTCCGGAGCGGTAAAGAACGCGAATATCGAATTCTTGTAAACGTAGCGCCCATCGTCCAAGTCAACCCGACGGATCCTTCAATCAAGCCAACTAGCAGAGCGAATGGTGGTCGGTGACGACATCAAATGAATGGCCGTACAAGTAAGGGCGAAATTACTGCAACGGCCAAACAATGGCCAAACATTCCTTTTCGGTAACCGAGTACTTGCACTCTGCCTTCGTGAGGGCACGACTAGCATATGCAACTACGTACTCAGAGAAGCCCGGCTTTCGTTGGGCAAGTACAGCGCCACGTCCGATCCCACTAGCATCCGTGTGTACCTCGGTTGGAGCAGTACGGTCGAAGTGAAGTAAAATGGGCGGTGAAATCAAGAGATGACGTAATGTTGCGAAAGCCTCATCACATGCCGTCGACCAACCAGACAGAGAGCTATCGCCGGTGAGCAGCTTCGTTAGTGGTGCTATTATAGAAGCGAAGTTCTTCACAAAGCGGCGAAAGTATGAGCACAGGCCAAGGAAGCTGCGAAGCGCTTTCACAGTGGTAGGCTTCGGGAATTCAGCAACAGCACGAAGTTTCTACGGATCGGGAAGGACGCCGTCCGTCGAGACTACGTGGCACAGGATGGTGAGTTTGCGAGCTCCGAATCGGCACTTATTGATGTTAAGCTGAAGTCCTGCGCGCGTCAAACAGCTCAATACTTCGCAAAGACGATGGAGGTGGGTATCGAAATCAGGGGAGAAAACAACGACGTCGACCAGGTAGCACAGGCATGTCTTCCACTTTAACCCACGCAAAACACTGTCCATCATCCTTTCGAATGTGGCTGGGGCATTACATAGACCGAAGGGCATGACATTGAATTCGTACAGCCCATCGGGAGTTACGAAGTCAGTTTTCTGGCGATCGGATGGCGCCATAGGGACCTGCAAATAGCCGGATCTTAAGTCTAGTGATGAAAAAAAAAAAAAATTCGGCTCCTTGCAAGCAGTCCAGGGTATCATCGATTCGTGGGAGAGGATACACATCTTTGCGCGTAACTTTGTTTAATCGGCGGTAATCGACGCAGAAATGTATCGAGCAGTCCTTTTTCTTGACGAGAACAACAGGCGACGACCAGGGACTGCAGGACGGCTGAATGATGCCGTGCTGAAGCATGCCGTCGACTTGTTCGGAGATCACACGACGCTCAGCAGGTGTACGCGGTCGCTGTCGGAGAGGCGCTTGTGAGCCGGTGTCAATCGGATGGAGAACAGTGTGCGTGTGGCGTAATTACTTCTGCTGGCAATCAAACGAGCCACGAAACTGGTGTAGAAGTGCAAGAAGTTTCTCGCGGTGCGCCTCTGTAAGTTCGTCGTCGATGGCTGAGCCAAACATGCTTAAAGGTGGGCGATCAGGCGTACCAGCAGAAGGTGTCAGGGCACTAAGTTGAAAGTTGTCCGCGTCGAAGCGGACAACTTCTGCCTTGACGATCTTCTTCTGCCTTGACGATCGTCAAGGCAGAAGATGGAGGATGCGTTGAATGCCTGAATTGTGCCTACACACTCGCCACGGAGTAAGGTTGAGGGAACTGGCAACGGATTCATAACAAACAACGATGTAGCGCCGTTGGGCATGTCGAGAACGGCAAATGGCAATGTGAGATTCCTGCGGCGTTAAACGGTCTCGGAGGGGGTGAATAGAACTGTGGATTTACCAACGGCGGCACAGGACACGGGCACAAGGGCTGCACTACTGGGTGGGATGTTCGTATCATCGGCGACAAACAACTTCACCAACCTAGGGCCAGACGACGAGGAACACAACGCAGAGAACGCCACCTCGGCACGAGCACAGTCAATAACGGCATGATGGCGAGAGAGAAAATCCCAACCTAGGATCGCATCATGCGAACAGGCCGGTAGCACAAGAAACTCAATGGGATACACAACATCTTGAATGACGACGCGGGCTGTGCAGGCGGCTGATGGCTGAATATGGTCTGCGCAGGCGGTACGGAGGGACAATCCCTTTGATGTCGTGGTAACCTTCCTAAGCAAGCGGCAAAGTTTCATGTCTATCACTGAAACTGAAGCATCAGTGTCCACAAGCGCAATGGTATGAAAGCCATCCACAAAAACGTCGATGAGGTTGGCCGGAGAAATGCGAGGACTTGAATTGATCGACGACGACGCAGTTCGTGCCTCGGGAATTGCGGCATCTAGTTTTCCGCGTGAGAAGGGCAGGGCCGACGGCACATAGGTGACAGAGAGCGTAGTCGGGGGGATGGAGATCGGTGAGTAGCGGACGGCAGGCGCTCGGGCAGGCGGTCGGGCGAAGAAGATTGTTGTAGCCGGGCTGTGCCACCAAAGCGTCTAGGATCGTACGCAGACGGTCGCATGGCGTCTATTTGAACAGGAGGGCGACGGCGACAGAAGCGTGCCACATGTCTTGCATAACCGCAAGAATAGCATATAGGGCGATTGTCCGCAGTGCGCCATGGATTTGAAAACGTGGGGACTGGTCGGCTGAACGGAACAGGCAGTGGTCGAACGGCTGCCGGCGCGGAAGAATAGGTTGGCTGACGATGCGACCCGGCAGCGACGACTTGCGCGTAGGTCAAGGGCGCAGACTCCGGAGGTGGAGGACGAGCGAAAGGCACAGCGTCAGTGACCTCTTCCTGGATAACTTGCCGTATGACTGGGTCCAGATGTTGTGCCTGTGCTGGCTCAGGCGTGCTCGATAAAATAGAGAGTTGTCTGGCGACCTCCTCACGCACGAACTGCTTGATCTGAATCAACAGTGCAATCTGGTCACCCAGAGTCAAGGCCGCGATCGAGTCGTTCTGTTCCAGAGGGCGTCGAGTTTGGGCGCGTCGCTTGCGCAATTCGTCGAAACTCTGGCGCAAGTGGCACAATGTAGTGGGGAAGAGGGTCACCAACTATTGAGAGAGGACGACGACGTCCGCCAGCCCGGAGAGCGCGAGACAGCGACCGACGCTCTTGGGCCAAGGCTCTTGTTACGTAGCCCCTGCTTGTAAACGAACCCCCTTACAATATATACATAATTGTACTGAAGAACGAGCAGTATGCACTGCTTCGAAAAAAACGACGACGACGAGTTGGTCGAAGCCGTGACAGCTCCTTTTCTCTCTCTCTCTCTCTCTCTCTCTCTATATATATATATATATATATATATATATATATATGGGTGGCATTCGGAATGCTGGTCAGGCCACAGCCTCCCACCCCCGGAAAAATGAAAACTTTCCGCCTATGGGTGCAAGGTAATGTTCATGGGTACTTTTTTTTTTAGTTTCCAAACTCCTCGCCTAGCCCATGGTAGCTAGCCACCCTACCTATGGGTAGTAGGCGGCCCGCAGCCGTTCCCTCTACGGTAGCGCTGCGGTCGACCTTTCCGCCAAGCGTGCTGGCGTCGTCGGCTATAGCCTGGCACGGTACGTCATGGTTCACATAGGGCTCGCTGATTAAAGTAGCCGTCTTGCTCCATAACTTTTTCTTAGATAAGTAGGCAAGGTACTCGAGCTGTCTCTCTTTCAAGCCTCCATAGAAGAGGTGTGTCCTGCAAGCGTCCTGCTTCAAATAAGTGAAATTAAAGCCGCTTCCTGGAGAGATTTTTGATGCTACGGCTCCGCGCATGAAACGTGTGAAATCGGATAAACACCTCATCTTGCCGTGACATAGTCACGTGGTCACACAGAGCTATCGTTAATTGCTTCATAATCAGCTGCAGCATCAGAAGCGTTACATCATCGCTATCTGCGATCAAAACGGCTTCAGTGCATTTAGTTCGAGAACTCCAAGCTCCAATATTTTTCATGTACTTCCGTTCACAAATGTTCTCGAGGAACGCAGCATTTTGCCAACTTACATGCACGTTTTTAAGCAGATATTTTCTGTTCAAAACACGACATGGAGTTAAAGAGAGGAATGCCCGCTCCCGGGGACCGAACTGTTGCCCTGTTCATTTACTGCCGAAATTTGAAGGTTGGTACCGCTCTCTCCAGATCTCTTGGGGCACTCACCTGTGCTTCAAATCTTTTAAACGTCACCCTTCTTGCGCCAGCTACACGCCTAGTAGCTACACGCCTACACGCCTCTTGGTTCAACGGTATTAAAAAGTTCACGTTAAAGAAAAAAAAGAATTCCACTTTTACCATACGCGCACAAGTTAAGGAGTATCCAGAATGAAAAATACATCACCTTTAATAAAACAAAGCGCTCGCCACGAGCACAGAACATGCAATGACTGTCCTGAAGTATATCATTATTGCTTTGCCTTTCCAAGCTCCCGCTGCGCTTTAATTAGATGGTCATTTTACTGGTATTTCATTCGCGTGAAAAGGTCATGCGCGTGTTACAAAATGGAAATGACCTCCAATTTGCCGACCTCAAATTCCAGGTAAGCTGGAGCACAGCATTCATTTTGAACAGTTCCTCCCCCCGCCCTTTATTTTTATTTTCTTTTTTTTTTTCTGATGCGTACGCCGGAAAGAAGGGGTGACTCTTGCGGATATTTCCCGGACAGGCCGCAACGTGATTATACTACTTGCTCATGCACATGTTCCTGTTGTCTTGACGGCCTTTGACTTCTTCAGTGGGAGCAAAAGCAGACTGGCACGTTTGGAAACAAACCAGGAAATGTGCACTTTTTTATGCACTCACCATGCACCGCGTTCACTTCCGACCACTTCGCTGCTTATGACATGTGACTTGATTATGTCACACATCTAGAACTGTGCATCAGAAACCTTGCATGATTTCCCCCAAACTTCTACCGCGCAGGAATTGGCTGTTTTCCACTTCTAAAGCCACAATTAGGAGCTTTCCTGTACCTGCTGGTGGAAACAGGCACGAAACACGTAGGCACGTTGTCATTAGATTCCTTCAATTTGTCATTTGATTGGTTTTCATTCAATTTTCTTAGTCTACGCATGGACGAGGTTCTTTCCCACTCCCTTCTACGACAATCATGGGGGAAGTGTAATCACTGTCCGTAGGCTCAATTAGCCCGAGTTCGAGCATTCCTTTTATTTCCGCATCCCTTATTTCTCACTGGCGAAGATAGACTCGATACGGTTTTGACCTGAGAGGTTCGTCTGACGTTAGCTCAGTATCATGAGTGATGAGGTTTGTCCTTCCTGGCCGGCTACTAAAACACTGGTGAAACTCATCAAAGAGCTCCCGAAGGTCTCTTACTTACCTGGTGTTGAGAGCTAACCAGTTTACAGACAGATCCAATATGTCATCCACGGTGCGCTCCGCGCCTGGCTTTGTGTCCAAAACGGGATTTTCGACAGCATTGAGTACTGCGTTCACAACCTCCTCCCTTCCGCCATAGGGATTAATTATATTGCAGTGGTAAATGCTCATTTTCTTCTTTCCTGACATTTTTAAGGTGTAATAAGTCTCCAAGATCTTGTATGCAACCTCGACAGGCCCCTCCGATCGATCTGTACTTGTAGCTTGTTTTTCCGTGAGGGCCGTGGGATCATGAATTTGTTACCTACCCTGAAAGTTAGACTACGTGCGTTCCTGTCGTAGTACGCCTTCGCGCTTTCTTGGGCGTCCTTTAGTTTTTTTTTTTTTCCCCACTAGCTCACGCGAGACACTCGAGCGGTCCGGCAACTTCAACACGTAGCTCACTACCGTCTGGCATTCTCCCGTTCCTTCACACATTTCTCGCAGCATTCTGAGCGGATAACGGAGAGTTAGGCCGTACATCAACCCTGTTGCTTTGTGTGGAATTGGCCTCAATGCAAACAGGGCTGCGGGTAAACAACCCTCCCAGTCTTCTTTGTGTTCATGGCACAATGCGCGTAAACTCTCTTAAGTACCGAGTCCAATTTTTCAACACTGTTTGACAGCGGATGATACACGGAGCTGTCTATAAGACGCACCCCACATCTCTCCAAGAACACTTTTGTTAAAGCACTTGTGAAGACAGTCCCCTAGTCAGCCGAAATTTCAGCCGGAAAGCCAACTTGCGCAAAAGCTGACAACAGAGTGTCGACTACCTTGACAGAACTCAGGTACTTCCAAGGAATCTCCTCGGGAAACTGTCGCCGGACGAACCATGGTCAAAAGGCATGTGCACCCTACTCTGCTCTGCGGCAAAGGCCCCACTGTGTCGATTGCCAGCCGTCGGAACGGCTCTGCAATCAGGAGAACCAGCTTTCAAGGCGCTTTGAGTTTGTCTCCCGGTTTCCCCATTCGATGATACGCATCACACGATCTTACATAGTTTTCAACGTCCTTAAAATATCAGGGCCAGTAGTATTCTAACAAAAGCCTTTCTTTTGTTTTGTTGGTTACTAGATGACCCGACCAGCCATTTCCGTAACGCAAACTCAGAAGATAAGCTCGATACCTCTCGGGCACGATTAGCTGATCGAGAATCCGGTCTCTATAATCTCTGTAGTGTACGTATACAGGAGCCCTCTTTTTTCGTGGATGGTTACGTTGCGTCTAGCGATGCCCTATTTCTCGCTGACGTGCAAGTGTGCTATAAGACATCTCACAAGCTGTTCACAGCAGTGTGGAAGGTAGGGGCGCCCTGAGCCAATCATGATAGAGCGCACTACATAATAGAGCGCTCTGTCTACCAGCAATACCCTGTAAAAGCTCCTAGGGGGCAGGTGATAGCACCGAGCCGTTTTTCGCATCTGTTATTTCTACTGACGTCGTTTCTTCGTTACGAGAGTTTTATTCGGGTATTATCCCGACTGGCACCTCCACGGTCGCACTGTTTGCTTTTCCCGCAATTGTCGTAACCCCTATTTCGGGAAGCGCTTCATCTTTTTGTGCTGCGTCTGATGACGGATTCTCCTATAGCTCAACAGCAATCTGGAGGACTTGTGAGCGGGTTAACGCATGTGCCTTTCCTTCTCCGAACTTCTCACCACGCTTGCGCTACAAACGAGCCGAGTTGTTTGCAAAAGAGGTACGGATGCCTCAACGCTTTGGAGACGCCCGCTTCTGCTCTTAAAATTGTCACTCGCGCTACCGACAGGCACACACTGTGCTCTTCTAGTACTGGCTTAATCCAAGTTAACTTCCCCTGTATGAACTACAGGAATAAAAAGAAGGGTGAACTAGGTGCATGGTTGATCCGCTGTCTCTTAATACCCTTCAGGTGTTTCCGTTTACCTGCAGCTCCTGAAGGTATGGACGCAGAAGCTCCAAAATTTCGTCGGCTGCGCTAATATATGAAAGTGCCATGCACTCACTGCCTTCTTCTTACATTGCTAAGCATAGTGGCCTAATCCGTGACAAATGTGACAACGTACCAGTTGTCTCTTCTCGAATTATTTCGTGCAACCTTCTCTGTTGTTGCGTCCCGAATCGGCCGGGCGCATGCTTTGATTGCTTCCCACCGAGGCAGGCGCTTTTATCAGCATTGCCCAGACGGCGACAGTGCCCAACACCGACGAGACGGGCAAACAAGCGCCCCAACTCGGCAGTGCGCATTCTTTGGGTGCTTCCCCTGATCCCACCCCCTTCATCAGCGGCCGCCTACCTGACGACGCGGCCCGACAGCGGCAGTGACGTTCGGACAAAGAAGCTCACTTAGAAGCGACCGACCACAACCACCACCCTTCGTTAGAAGCGGGGATTAGCGTGAAGGCCATTCTCCCGACCCTGGCAAGATGACCGTTGGGGGGGGGGGGGGGGGGGGGGGCAGGAAACTAAGTCACCGACTTTCATGGAAGGAGCGTCAACCCCCTGTTTCCGGATTGCCTCGTCCTTGCTTCGAAGGTGCAACATTAGAGGCGGAGTTCAGTGAACAATACGACACCTCTGATTGGCCGCACCAAGGTCATCTGATTCCCTAGTCGGGTCAACTAGAGAAGACGAATGTTTGATAAGGAGACACCTTGTGCGCAGTGGTGTGTCCTGACGTGTTCTGAAATGTGCTCAGACATGTAGTGAGCTGAGACTTTCAAAGAGCTCTCCCATGGAGTGTGCTTCCATATCTGGAGCCACTGTACATAGGTAGAATAAACCCTTTTAGATGCGAAGCATCTTATGGTCGGGGCTATGTCACTCCCTCCCTCCCTCCGCCGTGCGTTGTCCACATCCCTACTGCGCATGCGCATCCCCCTCCCCCTCCTCTCCTTGTCTCATCTCCTCTCCTCTCGGCATTCCTCCTCTCTGACGCTCCTCTCCTCTCCGGATTGCGCATCGAATGGCAACACCTGCGGTAGGACCCTACCTGCGGCTCCGCGCGCGATAATACGAAGCAGCTTAGGTTAGAGGCGCGACGGTAGGCGCCCCAGAGGCACCGGCAACAGTCACCAACGCCGCGCGCGTTCGGTGCGAACGCGGGCAAAACGCCGACGTCGTCGACAACAGTTCTGCGTGTTGCTGGTGCTGCTGCATGTCCAAGTTTATACAGCTGATAAAACTACCTTGAGTCGACCCCATGGCTGCTACCCATGGTCGACCCCATGGCTGCATACTAATCAGGGTTCCCCTACGGGAAGATGGTGTAATTTTTTTTCTCTCGCTCTTACTCCCGGACGTACTCATCCCTCTGGCTGAAGGATCACCGGCCTAAACGCTTACCCGTTCCCAACAGTGTCATTTCCTCCTTAGAGTGACTAGCGCAGTTATCTTGGGCTGTTTCTTGCTTCTTTTTCACAGACTCGGTCCGCTCCGTGGTTTCACCTGTGCCTGTTCTTTTCTTTTTTTTTTTTTGGGGGGGGGGGGTGGGGGGGGGGGTATACCTTCTCAGGTTATCCCTTCCGCCTGAACGCCCGTCCTCGGCCGCGAGTCTTCGCTGCATCGCGTACTCATCCGCTAGCCGTCGTGCCGCCTTTTCTACCATGTCAACAGCTTCTCCATCCAGCACCCAGAGCCTCACTGGCTGCGGAATGCTGCTATAGATTGTTCGAGACAGATGCATTCTACAACCTTGTCTCTGCGTTCGGAAACTAAAGCGGCCTTAAGCCATTTAACGAGGTTCGTTTTCAGACCGTACGCAAACTCAGAGTAGTCCTCGTGGCTCTTTTTGTTTGCTTCTCTGAAACGCGCTGCCTCAACGCTTCCGGTGAAAGTCGATATCTCCTCAAGAGCGTTGACTTCACTTTCTCGTAGTTCGCGTAACTCGCCGTCGGGCCTTGCGACTGCGTTTGCAGCTTCACATGACAACAAATTCACCAACCGCTGCGACCATGTGCCCGGAGACAAGTTACACCTCTCGCAAGTTCTTTCGAGATGAACTAAGAAGAAGGCAGTGTCCTCGCCCACCTTGTATGGTTTAATCCACTGGTCCATACGACATAGTTCGACATCACTTGGTCTACTCGAGCTGTTACTTTGACTCCACGCCACCGAACTCGCCTTCTGAATTTCAAGCTCTAGTTTTTTTATCTCTTGGTCTGCCATCTCTTTTTCATGTTCTTTCTGCTCTCGCTTTTTGCGATCTTGCTCTTTCTGGGTGTCCTGTACCAGCTATCGCAATACTTTCATTGTCATTGCCACTATCTGCTGTTGCTTTCTGGAAAGCTGGCTTTTTCATTCCTTCGTTAGCCTCTACACCCAACTCTTCGCACAGCAACAGAAATTATGGCTTATTAAACCTTCTCAGATCTATGGTAGCTGTCTGCAGCGTTGGCTTAACCTATCCGCAAGGTATTTGAGCAAACAAAATATGCCACAAACGCCCCGATTCCCAGTAAAATCAAACTAGTCACCCAAAATTTAACGCTTAGCGAATCAAAAGTGAAAAAAAAAAGAATATGCGGATCCCAAGCACTGTGAGAATCGATGTAAGCGAAGCTTTCTATGCTGTTTGATTTGATTGACGCTAATAAGTGGTGATGTTGACAACGAATGTGTAATCTCTTCAGCGTTTAGTCCAATACGAGAGTGGTGAGTTTTTGTACCACTGCTGTTTGTCTGCGTATATATATATATATATATATATATATATATATATATATAGTACGCAGCACACATCGGGATACGTGTTTGTTTGAGGCGTTGTTGTGCACCATTGTTCATAATCTCCGAGAGGGTTGAGCATTATCGTTGCGTCACGTGGCACATCACATCGTGGCAGAAATGCTAAACTTTACTTGAATTATGGGACTGTACGTGCCAAAACCACGATCGGATTATGAGGTGCGCCATAGTGACAGACTATGGATTAATTTTGACACCCTGGCGTTCTTTAACGTGCACCTAAATCTAGGTGCACTAGCGTTTTTGTATTTCTCCCCCGTCGAAATGCGGCTGCCACGGTCGGGATTGAACCCGCGACCTCGAGCAATGCCACAGCCGTCAAGCTACCCCGGCGGTCACAGAAATGTTCATTTGACGGGCGACCACTTCCGTATAGTGTCGCCTGCGGTGATCTCATGCGGCTTTGCGTCTGCACGCCCTGCGCCAGTTGTCTTTTTAGAAATTTGCATGGTGTTTATTTTTCAAAAAATGGAGAAGCGTACCGTACCATACCTTCCGTTTGCTCGCAACCGCTGTTTCCTTGCCTTCTCACGTCATTTTTTCCTTCTCCCGCCCTCTCCCCTGTATGGGAACTGTGAGAGTGGCAACGCTGTTCGTTTCGCGACTGCGTCGGTCCTACCTAAGCCCCTCCTACCTGGTCGGCGGAATCGTGCATAGAGAGGCTTTAGTCCTACCCATTCTCGGCCTCTGCCTCCCCCTTCTCTCTACAGTTCTATCTACATCCCATCTGGACTTGCTCGTTAGTAGAAAGGTAAGACCTGCAGTTTCTGCAATGATCTTGCGGGGGATCACGGATAATCACAGCTGTCAAGAGGCTACTGTGGCGACACCCAGGGAGCTCCAGAGAGCACTGTACCCATGCGACGCGATGGAAAGGTCCAAACGAGTTTCTGGCGCCGACCTTCCTCTCTGCCACCATCCTGTCATGTTCAGAAACACCCCCGACGCGGCGTGCAGGACAGCAGCAGCAGCGAAGGAAGAGGCAAAGAAAGCTTCGCTTTGAAATAAATATGATAGGCAACATGAGACGACAGCAAAACGAGCGCTGGCTTGGACTCACACCTCCGCGCTGCGGCCTTCCTCTCATCTTCCACTTCCCCTTCCCCTGGCTCTGCGCCGTATTGACCCTTTCCCGCGGGCGCTGCCATGTTTGATCCCGTGGTGACGCGTCCATTGCTTGCCTCAACTGCCTCCGTTGCCTCCTTGTTTACAATGGAAGTGTATGACGCCGGCGCGGCTTAGAAAATCTCTGTTTTCGGAGATGTCGTAGACGGTGACTAGGTGGATGGCACGAAGCTTTGATCGCGGCTTCAGAGAACATGCAAAAAGCGCTTTCAGAGCTGATTAAGCTATGTATAAACGGCGCAAGCAGCGTATATGCTGCTTGTTCTAAAAGCGGGGCTAAATATGTATTCCAAGCTTGTCACAGACTCCGGTGAACGAGGCGCAGACGCCGGACTAAATTCCAAAGCCGAATTATCAGCTTCCGAAAATGATCCCACGAAAGCAAGGACAATTAAGAATGGGCCCTCTGATGCGCCAGCGAATGCCGGTTGCTGTCCAAAGACCGAGTCAGAGCCCAGAGTTGTCAAAACACAACAAAATATATTCTTCACACAAGGCAGTTACACACACACTTGCACACTTAGGCTAGACACAACACAATACAAATCAGATGGGTATTAACAAACACAATAAAATAATTCACGACAAGCACTAAGAGTCCAACACGTAAAGTACAAAATGAGAAGGAACGCTAAGTGTCCAATCGTATTCACCGTGTTGGTTGGTCTAGGAGTCAGACGATCTCGGCGTAGCTCGAGCAAATCTCGAAGAAAGAACTTCTTCCGGAAATGCAGACGCTCGATGAACTCGTCGACTAGCTTGCCGGGGAATCCCCTTCTTCCGCAGACACTCGGTCTTCACGTTACATCACTTCACCGGTGCGGACTGAACTCCTGTACTTCCGAATTCCTGAATTCCCGGATTTCTACTAAACGATTCTCGCACGGTGGTTATATAGCTTCCACAGGCGTTCTCGAACTTTCCTATCGGTGTCGTGATCTCGTAGCATGGCCAAAGCTTGGGAAGCTTCTACTCTTTTCTTGTACCTTCGACCGCTGCTGTCGGAACATTCTCGAGGGGGGGGGGGGGGGGGTGATGACTCATGCTGTTGGCGCTGCGTTCACGCTGTAGTTATGTCTGTCGACTCGCCGGGTGAGAAGGTGTCTCTCTCTCTCCGGTTAACGTCGCTCCGTCGAGTCTCTTCCAGACGTTTCGGCGCCGTTGTTAGCGTTGCTGTTTGAGGCGTATGCGCTATCCGCCTCTGTTGAAGTTGCCGCGGGGCCGGCGTGTTCTTTCGCTGGCTTGCGTGATACGCGGCGCGCGCTTGGATTACGCGCTCTTTTGTGACAAAGCTATATCCAAGCTTTCCGATTATGAATTCAGTCAGGATTAGTGTGTTTTGATCTTTGTTCTTTATTCGGCAAATATTTTGAAGCAGTGGCTTGTCAGTTTCTGACTCAATGAAGTTCCTCGGTGCGGCCACTATCTGATTATTTTCTGCCTAATCGCTCGCGGGTGCGCTCAGTTCCGATAGATTTGTTCTTGCTGCGCACAAGACTTGAAACGTAGCTGTTTTGTACATTGTAATACCTTGTAGCAAATATATATTACAGCTAGTAACTCGCTTACTCTTGTGGACCGTCACGAAACATTCAGCTTCGACCATTCGTGCGCCATAGGTGTAGTCCGTCATTTATTGTGCGTATACAGTGCGCATATATTCAAGTGTGCACCCATTCACTTATTCTTGATACGTCGGCGATAAAGTGGGCGTAAGTTTTCCTGCCATTTGGGACAGATGTGTATAGATAACGTGCGCGAAACTTACTATGACAGGAAGCGGCGCTACTTCCTTTGTCATTGTTTAACGAGTGGTACTCACTCTGGCCGACGTTCCGGGGCTGAAGCCCTTTCTTTGAAGGTTAGCGATACAATGCTGGCGGATGAGCAAATTTCTGTATCCTCGAGGAAAGCCGTACATCTCGAAGTGCCGGTAACACGTTCGAACAGTGCAGCAGCGGTCCGCGAACTTGGCCACACAGATTCATTCCATTCCTGAACATGCCAGTCACTATTTTTTTGCAGCCAACTACTGCACACGTCTTCAATCCACATGATTCAATCTAGCATGATTGGAGCACAGTGCGTTAGCGAAAACTCAGTTGCATTTCCGACAGCTGATCGCACAGAAGCAAGTTAGAAGCGCTAATGGTTTCGTATTCGTGCGCGGTCGCTGAGGAGAGGTATGGCGCGCCGCCTTGGGCGCCATCTCGTTTCTCTAAAACAAACTGCTCCGCGAAAAGGGTCAATTGGGCAGCAGAAATTAAGCGTCATTTTCCCCAATAAACCACTACTACTTTTATGGCCTTTTCTCCCGCCAGACGGAAAAGGCGCTTTTCCTCTTCGGGGTCTCCACAAACCCCATCTACCCATCTGCACAATGTTAAATCGGACAACTCGCATCTGGCCCCTCATTGTAAGTGCTGCCCGTGCCTAAAGCCCCTACATCCACGTGCGAAAACGCGTATGGAGGGGCTTTACACGTGCCAAGCGCAGTTCGACGGAACACAAGTAATGTTGCGCCACCAAGATGTGATAGCAAGATAATTAATGGAGGCACTGCATATCAGAAAAAGCGGCAGCGTTTGCATGCGACAGCCATCGGTGGCCCTTCTCGACAATGAACATATAGATATGACTGTTGCCTTATCTTGATGTCGGTGTGTTTTGCTGGAGCGATGCGAAGGCGTGTAATTTATAACAAGCTAAATGCGCGAGAAGTTGGCGTCTCTATAAAACGCTCGTTCCAATAAAAAATATCCCAGTTTTGCCATAAAGGCGAAGCAGTGAATGCAATATACCAGCAGTCATAGAGGCAATGCGTAATTAAGGAGTACAGGAGGCATACGTGAATATCTTGGAAAATATCTACAAGGATTCCACAGCTACCTTGGTTCTCCACAAGCAGAAAGTTACCTATCAAGAAAGGGGTCAGGCAAGGAGACACAATCTCTCCAGTGCTAATCACTGCATGCTTAGAAGAAGTTTTCAAGCTCTCAGACTGGGAAGGCTTAGGGGTGAGGATCAACGGCGAATATCTCAGCAACCTTCGGTTTGCAGATCACATTGTCCTATTCAGCAACAATGGAGACGAATTACAGCAAATGATTAAGGACCTTAACCGAGAAAGTGTAAGAGTGGGGTTGAAGATGAATATGCAGAAGACAAAGATAATGTTCAATAGCCTGGCAAGCGAACAAGAATTCAGTATCGCCAGTCAGCCTCTAGAGTCTGTAAAGGAGTACGTTTATCTAGGTCAATTACTCACAGGGGACCCTGATCATGAGAAAGAAATGTACAGAAGAATAAAATTGGGTTGGAGTGCATACGGCAGGCATTGCCAAATCCTGACAGGGAGCTTACCACTGTCGTTGAAAAGACAAGTGTACGATCATTGCATTCTACCGGTGCTAACATATGGGGCAGAAACTTGGAGGTTAACAAAGAAGCTCGAAAACAAGTTAAGGACCGCACAAAGAGCAATGGAACGAAAAATCTTAGGACTAACGTTAAGAGACAGGAAGAGAGCGGAGTGGATCAGAGACCAAACGGGGTAGCCAATATTCTAGTTGACATTAAGAGAAAAAAAAAAAAAAACATGGAGCTGGGGAGGTCATGTAATGCGTAGAATGGATAACCGGTGGATCGTTAGAGTTACAGAATGGATACCAAGAGAAGGGAAGCGCAGTCGAGGTCGGCAGAAAACCAGATGGGGTGATGAAGTTAGGAAAATTTGCAGGCGCAAGTTGGAATCAGCTAGCGCAAAACAGGGGTAATTGGAGATCGTAGGGAGAGGCCTTCGTCCTGCAGTGGACATAAATATTGGCTGATGAGGATGATGATGATGAGAGTTAAGAGATTTATTTAGTTAAGACACTTAAGTTCGTTTAGTTCTTAAGACACTTAAGAGTAATCAGCAATATCAACAACGGGAGTTCGCTTCCCTCTGATGACAGTCGTGAGATATCCAACTCTTCGGCGAGTTCTAACCAAATCACACGTTGGACTTGCACGTCTCTGCTGACGTTGAACTCGATGTTCGAGCTCAAAAACATAGCCGGTCCCCATTAAACCGTGCTTCTTCCTTGTCTTCTCAGAATATAGAACGTGTCTCCCAACTAATAAGGTTCTCAAGGAGGGTGTTTTGCAGAAGGTTGTTGTTAGTGTAATTATATTTTCAGCAAAGGGTCTCTAAAGTATTGCAGAGGAACTGTAGTTAATTTTTTGCAGCTTCCACAGAATTGTCGTGTCTCACTGTTCAATGAAATCCAGACAGAATCATTTTACAAAAAAACTTGGCTAGCCCCAGAAAAAATATAATCTCAGAAATGATCGCTCTCTTCATTTACATCGGTCTGCAAGATCTGGTGGATTAATGACATTAGAATCAACCACAATTAGCCACAATACAAAGATAGCACTGAAACGTCTGTTCCCTGAATTCGAAATTCTAGTAATAGCCTTAAGTCTACCATGTCGTTCATTTTTTTATCTCGAATATATACTGTCCTTCAGGGGTTCACGACACACGGCATCTGGATAGTGTAATTTCTACTAGCGGAAATGATCTTATATTGGCGGGGGACTTCAACTCCCATCATCTGGCATGGGATTTAAAAACAGATCCGTACGGTACTCGACTGTGGCATTGGTCACCGGACAATAATCTCGCATGTCAAAATTCAGGACCACCCTGCTTTTGTTAGAGGTCTAGCTGCTTCTACTCTAGATTTGACTTTCTCAGGTTCAGGTCTTTGCGTGTCCTGTTGGTCGACTGTTGACTATGCAACAAATCATGACCGCATTCCGGTGATCTTTGAGATTATGTGCCTGGTAACATTCTTAGTGTCTCAGGCGCGAACGTACATAAATTACAGTAAATTTCAAAATTATTTGCGGTCTTCATTGGTTACCCCATCTGGAGCGAATTCTAAGCAAAAAGCATTATTCATTTGCTCTCTCTTAAAGGATTCATGTAGAAAAGCTGAATTTGAGGTTCACTCAGTTAAAGATAAATCCTGTTCGAGCTGGTGGAATGATGACTACATCGCAGCATTAGAGAAGAGGAAAGGCCGCCTGGAAGAAATTGTTACATAACCATGCAATGCCCTAAAAATTGGGGAGACTTTCTTTGCAGGTATACGTTTAGAGGTACTGTGTCGAAAGCAAAATATTAATGTGACGTAAAGAATTTTGATTTTCTTTCCAAACACAAAAACTAAGGCGCGCTAACGGCTTTCTTAGATATCAAAAAATATGATTCCGTTGCCGGTAAATGCAGGATCTACAGTTCTATGTCCACAAGACATGACGGAGTCATTGGAAATTATTGCTAAAGGGCTGGAGCATCGCTTTTCTTCTGATGTTCTTCCCCTACGTTGATTTCCCCTATTGATGAGGATTTCACGGAGTTACCTGTGGATGAATTGTGAAATGTGTTGCTGAAACTTCCGACGGTGGCTCCGAGCCCTGATGGAGTCACTTCGGCCATGTTAGAAATCCTATATAATGAGTCAATAGAAGTCATATTATTCTGTTGTAAGTTCGAGCAGATGAGTTTCACAAGATAAGCCTTTTCTGAAACCAGCATGGATTCAGAATCTTGTGAAACTCACAGTTGCTCGAATTTACAACAGAATTACATTCCAGCATGAATAACAAACAGCAGACTGACTTGTATGCTTAGATTTTTCGAATGCATTTGATCGTGTCGCTCATTGTCGCCTCATCTCAAAATTATCCGCGATCCAACTGGATTCATAAACTTTATCTTGGCTCCCAAACTTTCTCTCCTTGCGGCAGCCCCCAGTTCACTATTGTTAATAACCACTCATCGTCTCCTTCTGACGTTACTTCTGGCGTACCGCAAGGCAGTGTCCTTGGTCCTCTTCTTTTCTTAATTTTCATTAATGATCTTCCACAAAACATATCATCGCAGTTAGGGCTTTTCGCAGACGACTGCATTTTATACCGTACGATAACTACAACTGACGACCATTTATTATTGCAGAATAACCTCAACCTTGTCAGTTTCTGGTACAGTACATGGCAGATGACCCTGAACTCAGACAAATGTAAAGTTATGTCGTTCTCGCGAAAACATTCAAACGCTCGCTTTTCTTACGTCATAAATAACACCGACGTCCCTCTGACATCGTCCTATAAGTACTTTGGTATTGAACTTACAACTAATCTTTCATGGAGCACACACATAACAGTATACCTGCGCAACAGCTTCAAAAACTCTGGGTTATCTCTGACTTAACTTGCGTAAACCCCCTGCTACAGTTCGTAAATTAGCATATCAGACTTTTGTTTGCCCACAATTAGAATTTGCGTCATCAGTATGGTCACCACATCAAAATTATTTAGTTGATATGCTAGAATCAATTCAAAATAGACCAGCACGCTTCATCACAAGTAACTATGACAGAACTTGCAGCGTAACGAAGATTAAAGCAGATATTTCGCTCTAGCTGCTTGAAGCTCGTCGCACGATAAGTCTCCTTTGCCTTTTCCATGGATACGTTCATGGTAATCATCCTCATGTGTTGTCCCTTGAAGTACCAGCGCGCACGTCACGTCGCCTTAACAATAGCCATAGTTTCGTGCGCATATTTGGCAATAAACTGTCATTTAACGCATCAGCACTGCCACGTGCCATAACCGTATGGAACAGTCTTCCTGATAACATTGCGTGATTAACAAATCGTGACGATTTTCGCGAATAATTGCAAAGATTCCTGTAGAAACATTGTATGAGGATGTTGTTGACCTGCTTTCCTTCCCTGTTTTTCATACTTCTATTTTTGCACATTTTGTGTGTATGAGTATATTACTGTGTTTACAGTTTAAAGCTTAGCCCAGACAAACATTTTTTGAACTTTGCTTTACTTATCTTGTGACTGCCTGTATTAATATTTGTATTCATTACTCCT
This sequence comes from Dermacentor silvarum, assembly GCF_013339745.2. Taxonomy (NCBI): domain Eukaryota; kingdom Metazoa; phylum Arthropoda; class Arachnida; order Ixodida; family Ixodidae; genus Dermacentor; species Dermacentor silvarum. Next base: position 29,835,273 of record NC_051159.1, read on the forward strand.
GTTGAAACACTTACTTTGTGTCCCTCCTTACACAATGCCCTTAAATGGGCCTGTAAGGTATTTAAAATTAAAAAAAATAAAAGATCAACTGAACATAACGTATTCTGTCAGAGGAGCTTGGATTCCACCAGAATGAAAAATTGCAACGATTATACCATTACGTAAAAAACCGGGAGAGGGTTATACCTTAGGCAACATCAGGCCGATTGCCCTAACATCAAATTTTGTAAAGCTGATAGACAGAGCCTTACATGTTCGTGTTATGAAAAATATTAATAAGAGAATGCGTCTATAGCCCATGCCAAATTGGTTTCAGACCGGGCTGGTCAATATGGCAGGCGCATATATTGGCCTTGAAAGTCGTATTCAACTTTTATGGAGCAAAGGCCAGTATGCGGCATTGGTTACGCTTGATATCCCCAAAGCACACGATAACGTTGAACACGGGAGAGTGGTAAGCCGGCTGCGAGAACTTAACTGCCCCAAACATTTACAAGCATGGATTACGCAATTTTTAAGTGTCAGGTAATTTTATTGGTTTCAGAACGGCTTTTCATCGCGTACATGTAAGCAGGCAAAATGAGCCTCACAGGAGGCTTGTGCTATCTCCAGTATTATTTAATATTTTGCCAAGCTCCATCTCATCCCAAGCGGACGTGCATATACGCGTATTTATGTGTCTGCGGATGACATAGTAATATTCTCATCGGCAAAGGACATTCTCACACTTTATGAAAGCCTGCAAGAGTATTTATCTGTTCTAGAAGACTGGCTTAATGCCATTCATCTGACTCGAAACGTGAACAAGTACTTATTGCTAGTATTTCCTCTGAAGGACCCAGTACCTATATCTCTGTCGTACCAGCTCGATATCATTCTACAAGTAGACGCTGTGAAGTATCTTGGTGTTATATATGACAGCTATATTTCATGGCATACGTACATAGATTATATTGCAGCGGTGGGATTATTACGCAGAATGAGCAACAGTCGATCATAGATGCGCAGGGCCACCTTGTTATCAATCTACCGTATGTATGTACGCCCTGTCCTGGAATATGTGTGTGTTATACGCTGGGACGCCTGTCTATAAGTTTTGCCCCCTTGTTCTTCTGAAAAAGCAGGCATTAAGACGGTGTTTATGGCTACCTAAATTTGTAGTAAAGACTATTTTGTATCTAGAAGCAATAATTCCTTATCTTGAAACTCGATTTCATGTACTTGCCGTTCAACCATTTTTATGGGCGAACGAATCACCAATAAGGCGTTGACAAACAGCATTCATTTCTCAGCCTAGCATGTTTTTCGATGTACATTGGCATCGATTCCATACACTTCAAGTTAGTTTTGTGCAAACTCTTCTCAATTCCTTGAACGTTAGAATCAGACAGCTGCATCGCGAAGCCCATTTGCGACGGGGAGAATTCTCTTCACATACAATTTGACGATATTTTTCCAAGTAAGGCAAAACACCTGTCTTACTGAACGTTAAGTGCTACTTTACAGGATTATTTAATGAAATCACAAACAAATGTTCTCATGGCGACTGATGCCGCGCACAAAGAACAAAATGTAGTATTGATATATTTAGCCCTATTCTTGATTGGTCATTTTCCCTTCGGCTTTCAGACTTTGTACCAATCTTTCTGGCAGAATTCTTGAGCGGTAGCCCTGGCCCTTCGTCAATTAAGCCAAACAACAGATTCTGTAGTCATGGTAACTGATCCTCTGCCGTTGTGTACTTCACTCACAACACCTAATGAATCTCAGGTGTTGCGAGTGTTTAAATCTTTAGTACCTCAACACTTCACTAATATCCATTTAGTATGGGTACCTGGGCACGCAGACCGAGTTCTAAATGAAACGGCAGATGCATTGGCGAAGGCCCAGCCATTCATTTTTTCTTTCCATAAGCCTTGATCATAGCTGCAAGATTTCGTAGGCAAATAGTGCTCCGAGAATTATGTACCATCTATAACAATTTCCACATATTTTAAGCACTTATTGTACCCCTGGAAAAGTAATATATATTGTTACGCCGTGTCACTGCCAGTAAAAAGTGAGGGAAGCGAGAGAAGAGAAAGAGGAAGACGACGTTGCTCCTACGATTGACACCAGCCCAAGGAGCTACATCTTTGTGCGTCAATCATTAAACGCTCCCTTAACCCTCTCCCGAGGCCGTAACAGATTGGTGGAGGTGCGGGGTAATACGAACCCAACGACGGAAGCTCTACTCCCGGCTGGTCTTCGCCGCAGCCGCCGCCTTGCCGGACTTCCGCCTTCGCCGATCGAGATGATGTCCCAACTCCAGACCTCTGATGCATCGGGGGCAACTCCTACGGCTCCTACGGGTCCCTGGCCGTACTACCGAGTGCCGCCAAACTTTGGCGGGACCTCAGGAGAAGACGTTGACGAGTGGCTCAAGAACTATAAGCGGGTGAGCAGAAGCAACGGCTGGGACTCGGCAGCGCAGCTCAGTCATGTTGTATTTTCACTGACGAACACTGCTCTCATGTGGTATGAAAACCACGAGGACATGTTCACCACTTGGGATCGTTTTGTTGAGGAAGTACAGAAGTGCTTCGGCGATTCTAACGCGAAGAAGAAGTGAGCGGAGTAGACATTGGCTCAGAGGGCACAGCTTCAAGGGGAGACATGTACCCCATATATCGAAGAAATTTTGAAGCTGTGCAAGATAGTGAATCCTAGGATGACTGAAGAGGACAAGGTTGGACACGTTCTGAAGGGGATAGCCGAAGACGTGTACAATTTCTTGATTGGCAAAGAAAACCTGAACTCCGTGTCTGACGTGATGCAGCACTGTCGCACATTTTAAACGCTGAAGATGCGACGGATAGCTCCAAAATTTGGCCGTCTGTCGAACGTGCCAACAGTGGCTAGTGTCGACACTATGTCGCCTAATGACCTCTCGTCAACAATACGCCAGATTGTACGGGAAGAATCGCTTCGATGTCAGCAAATCTGTCATTGCCCCAGCGCCTTTCAGGACGGCTATGCAAGAGAGACAGCACGCACGCGAACGCCAGCCGCTCCGACCCCATGGCAGCCATCAATTAATGCAGCAGACGTCGATGAATGCCAAGGTACACTGCGATCACTTGAGTACTCCGATCGGACATCCTCCAATTACGAACGGCGTTTTCGCTCACCTCGTTTCACTCAGCGAGTGTCGGCTGGCTACCGTCCCCATGAAGAGCGATACTGCTACCCAATGCCTTCTGACAGGACTGGTCGAGCTGCCGCGGGTTTCTCGACCTCCACCGGTGTGTTACAGCTGCGGCGTCCAGGGTCACATCTCGCGATTTTGAAACAACCCCCTACATACCAGCGAGATCCCTTGCTCAGGTATCCCCAGCCTTTAGACCGCCCGTTCTCTACGCCACGGCCACCACGCACGCCCACCAGTTTACGCTACCCCTCACCGGCCTCTGATCGAAGCTTAACGCCGCCACCAGCCTCACGTGCTCGACGATCCTCATCGCCGCGGCGACGCCCGCAGTCACCGCCGCCAGAAAACTAGTCGGCGCGGCCAATGGGGGTGAGGCCGCAAGATACGAGACACTTTCGACAGATATACCCCCGTCAGTGCTTATGCTGAAGAACAAAGCTCATGTACTTGTTGATGGCGCACCTACCATGGCACTTGTGGATACAGGCGCGGCAATTTCTGTGATGAGGGTGAATTTTAAGAACCTTCTTGGACTGAAAGTGATGTTTTCTATAAGTCGTGGTGCGACATTCCGTGGTGTGAGCGGTGATGCGTTGTGTCCGGTGGGAGTTTGCACTGTGGACGTATCTTTGTGCGGCAAGGTGTCTCCCACCGAATTCGTGGTTATTGCACGATCGACGCATGACGTTATTTTGGGAATCAATTTTTTGCGGGAGTCTGGGGCAACTTTTGACTGTAGAAGTGGGCACCTTTCCGTGCATGGTAGTTTCCCAGCTGCTCTATTGGAAAATTCATCCTGTGATGAATGCATCTTTTTTGTCTCCGAGGACACGGTCGTTCCTGCTTTCTCTGCTGTGTGCGTTCCAGTAATCTGTTGTAGTAACGACATGTTCGACGTGACGCTTGAACCGATTCATGCGACCTGCGTGAAAAAGAACATTTTAGTTCCCCATTGCGTGGTGTCTGTAGTTGAGGGCCGCGCAGGTGTGTGGACAAGCAACAGTTCAATGGAGCCTGCAGTTTTACTTCGTGGCATGAAACTTGCTGTCTTCAAGCCAGAATCCTCTACGACGCTGGTTGCACTTGTTGATGCTACAGGCGAGAATGGACATCTCGGTTCTCAAGGTTCAGCCGATTCACAACTTCTACAAATGATCAGCAAGTCACTCAGCCAAAGCGAACGTGACACACTCCTGGGCGTTCTCAGGAACTTATCAACGACGGGCGCCCGTTTTCTACTGGTGGTTCCGCAGTCTCTTCAAACATCTGTTCTGCGCGTTACGCATGATGACCCGACCTCTGGTCACTTAGGGACCGCGTGAACACTTAGTCGCACAAAGGAACGATTCTACTGGCCTCAAATGCGCAAAACAATTGACACCTATGTGGCCAGTTGTACACAGTGTCAGAGCCACAAGCGACCTACCTCAGCTACAGTCGGTCACCTACAGCCAGTAAAGCCCCCCATTTCCCCTTTTGAAAAAGTCGGCATAGACCTGATCGGGCCGTTTCCGCGTTCTTCGAAAGCAAACCGGTGGATAATTGTGTGTGCCGACTACCTGACGCGGTATTGTGAAACCGCAGCCCTTTCCTCCGCCACTATACTGCGAAGGTTTCTGATTTTATGCTTCATTCAATCATACTCCGACACGGGCCACCTCGCGTGATAATAAGTGACCGTGGTCGCCAATTTATTGCCGATGTTGTGGAAGAATTGCTGCGTTCGTGTGCCTCCAAGTTCCGACACTCAACAGCTTATCATCCACAAACTAATGGCCTCACCGAGCGCACAAACCGAACGTTGATCAACATGTTATCAATGTACGTTGCTTCAGACCACAAGAACTGGGATGAAGTATTACCGTTCGTGACGTACGCTTTCAACTCTGCGAAACACGAAACGACCGGTTTCAGCCCTTTCTTCCTTCTTAACGCGCGCCAACCTCGTCATACGCTGGACACTATCTTTCCTTTTGTGATCCATGACGATTTGTCTATCGCAGATACATTGTGTCGTGCAGAAGAGGCTCGTCGACTTGCTCGCTTGCGTACATTGGCCGCGCAAGACCACTCTAAAACACGCTACGACAGTCAACACCAGCATGTTACCTACGTTCCCAGTGACCTCGTGTGGCTGTGGACGCCGACGTGGCTTGAGCCAAAAGCTACTTGCAGACTATGCCGCGCCGTACGTTATCCTCGATCGTCCAAGCGAGGCGAACTACACAATTGCACGTCTCACTTGAAATGGCCGTCGTTCATGCAAGACTGAGGTGACGCGTGTTGCCCGCTTGAAGCCGTTCACACGAAGGAAGCAGGAGTGACTTGCCCGGCGGGCTTCGTCTAGGAGAGGAAGGCTGTTACGCCGTGTCACTGCCAGTAAAAAGTAAGGTAAGCGAGAGAAGAGAAAGAGGAAGACGACGTTGCTCCTACGATTGACTCCAGCCAGCATAGCCCAAGGATCAAACGAGAAATAAATCAAACCACAATAATTGAAATAACCATTAGTAGGCTTCGCTGTCGCATACTTTCTTCAAATTTTTATTTACACGTACAGAACTGATCTGGCACTCTCACCGATTTGTCATATGTGTAGGGAAGATGAGACCATAGAATATTTCTTTTTAGTTCCTTGTCGACGATTTATTATCTTAAGAAAACGAACCTTAGAAAAGCCACTCCGCCTTCTTCGATTAGGTTTAACTGTTCAAAATAGGCTATCTTGGGGTGCCTCTACACTTGGGGACAGTGACGGGAAGGTTAGTGCTGCCATCCAAGATTTTCTTTTAGGATTAATGAGATTTCAACTCTAAATACAAAATTCTAAGCCTGCTTTTCTTTCACCCAAAGTGAACTTGAATTGTTTCTTTTGTAATGAAGAAGAAGAACAGAAAGCAAGCAGTAGAGGGGCGTTATCATCGATGTAGAACACGAACTCAGATCACAAGCTGTTGGCGCCGAGACCGTTGTTCCCATGGAGCTGCGTTGGTTTTTCGCCTGTCACTTTCTGTTAATAAATTCCCTTATCAAAGTGGCGGAGGTGCTGGGTACCCTCGTCAAACGTGGAGCTCCGAAGCCGCACGTTGTCCAACGCTGCTCCGACAATGCCTGATGACGCCACCCAGCAAGGCGCGGCCCAATCTCCGTCGGTCATCGTGTCAAGCGTGCTGCGCCAACGTGAGCCTGCTTTCTTTAGCGGCACCGATGAACATGACGTAGAAGATTGGCTGTTGTCGTTTGAAAGGGTGAGCGCGCAAAACAAGTGGGACGACGCTACAAAACTTCGCAACGTCCTGTTCTAGCTAACAGATGTCGCGAACCTCTGGTTTCGCAACCGTGAGTCGGACTTCGCCACTTGCTACTTTCAAGACGAGCTTCGCGGAAGTGTTTGGTCGCCCCGCAGTGCGTAGCACTGAACAGCGTCTACGCGGGCGGGTGCAGCAGCAGGGCGAAAACTTCACGAGCTATATCGAAGACGTCATTGACTTGTGCAAGCGCGTGAATCCTTCCATGACTGAGCAAGACAGGATCAAGCACATCATGAAAGGCATAGACGACGACGCCTTTCAGATGTTGCTGGCTAAGGACCCGCGCACCGTGTCTGAACTCGTTAGCCTGTGCCAGAGCTTCGACGAACTACGTAAGCAACGCGTCTTAGCTCGGCGGCAGACGTAAACAGACGATTACCTCGCCGCGTTGACCATCGGCGGCGACCACACGGCGCTCCTGGCCCAGATCAAGGAGCTTGTGCGCGAGGAAATTGCTCGACAGCTTTCGTTCTTCCCGGCTACGCCAGCGCCTACGCAATACCTGACTCCTACCATTCGACAGGTGATACAGGAGCAGGTCACCGAGGCTTTGCCGTCTGCCTGCCAACCGAGTCCTGTCGCCGCGCCGCTATCATTTGCGGTGTCGTCTGTCTCTCCGCCGACTCCTGTCGCCGCGCCACTGACGTATGCGGATGCCGTCATGAAGCCACGTTGGGGTAGGAGGGCGACCTGTAATCGGTGTGCGGGGCCGATATTCGAAATGCACGGGCATTTCGATGCTTAAATGTTCGGCGTGCGGGGCCGAAAGCGCGGGAGTGCGCGTGGCTGGTGCGCGTGCCGCGAGAGACCATCTGGAACGACGGGGCAGCCAAGCTGACAGAACGGGCAGTGCGATGGAGCGGACCGAACGCCGGTTCACGTCCCGGCATTCCGGTCCTGTACTGCAAACCGGGCGCCGCCCCGGCTTCTACCATCGTCGCGGGTCCTGCTGAGCTGAGCCTCGTCTCGGCTCGCACGACCGCTGCCGTGCTGCCATGCTCGGGCTACGGCCCAGAGCCCTGGTCCTGTTCTTCAAACGGGGCGTCGTCCTGGTTTTCACCCCACTGCTGTGCTGGGCTTCGTTCTGGCTCTCAACCCAGCGCTGTGCTGCCGAGCTCGGGCTACGTCCCAGAGCTAACGCTCCGGAACCGGGCTACGTCCTAGTGCCACCCTGAACTTCAACCGCCGCCCGTACTCACCGCCGTCGGAGCCAAGTCCGCCGAGCCATCGCCACGAGGCCGGAACTCCTGATTAGCATTGTGAATGCTCGAGCGTGACAGTTACCCAAGTTTATCTGTACAGTTTATGTGTTCCCGTATTCGTCCCACGTGCCATTTCGTGTCATAAAGACGTCTCTTTGTGTCTCTGGGTGCCTTCTTGTGCGTCTGGCTGACCTGCGCCCACGCAGTTGCCCACAATTTTGGCGAGCCTGCCAGGATTGGCTTTAACATCTTGCCGACAGCTAGACGCACGGGAGGAAACCATGAATATTGAGAGACTGTACGCGATCTGCAAGGACATGGGCTTAGCTGGCGCCGCTCTTCGCGAGTGGATTGACGCGGAACGCGCGACAGAAAGAGGCCTCCGCGCACAAGCTCGTGGCGATCAGCGCGCGATCATAGAGCTCGAGGAAAGACGGTTGCAAGTCGAGGAACGCGTTGTACAGCTGAATCTCAAGTTTCAAGAACAGGCAACCAGTTGGAGCGTGCGAGATAGTGGACTACCGGTGAGTGGCCTCAAACTAATTGAGGAAGGAAGGAAACGCGTCGAGGCTGTTAGATTAGCAGAACAAGCTGCAGCTAAGAAAGTGTATGACGAGAGGAAACAGTTCCTAGAGAAAGAGATCAAGATGCTGCAAGAACGAGCGCATGCATTGAAACTGAAAGAGAGAGGCTGAGACCAAGATGGAGAGTAGGCGCGTTTTCGTAGCAGAACTGCATGACATGAGAAAGATGCCAGAAGTTGGCAGATTCGATAGCGGCCGTGGCGTCATAGTGGATAAGCGCACCACTGAGGAGCCCTTGATTCACAGTGACCAGGATAAGAGGATGGTCGACATCCCGATCGAGGTTTGCGTAAACAAGGAGCGGAGCACAGCAGAGAAAGAGCTAGCTTCACACAAGAACGATAGTGAATCGGTCATCGAAAATGATACCAGGGATCGCCAGCCAACAGACATAATGATGCATTTAGATTCCGAGAATCAGAGCCATGAGAAAGTCAGAAGATACCCGAATCGTCCCAGATGTAAGGCAACGTGTAAGGGCACACTGCCAAGCTGCTACGCTTGATCTGCTACGCTTGCGGAATTCCGGGTCATGTTGCCCGCTTCTGTCGCCGCCGTTTCGCGGCGACGCCGAGTGCACCGAGATATTCGGCTTACTCCTTCCGACCTCCTCATCGCACGCAGCCAGAACGAGAACCTGAAGCATACGCCCGCGATCGTCAGCCGACTTCCGATGTCCAACCTTTCGTTTCTCGTCAGTCACCCTCACCGCGACGCCGTTCTCTTTCGCCTATGCGTCGCCGGTCAAGTGCTCTTGAGGCGGAAAACTGACTGCCGCAGCTTCTGAGGCATGAGCTGCGCCGTCGTCCACCTGTCTAAGTCCTCGCTTGTCCCCGGCCAATGTTATTGACGTGTTTGTTGATGGTGTACGAGCTTTCGCGCTTGTGGACACTGCATGGTGCCGCTATTTCCGTAATGAGCCAGAAGTTTTGCCGCTCCATCCGCAAAGTGACGATGCCACCTTCAGGGTTTTCTCTCCGTACTGCGAGCGCACAACATATTCAACCCGTTCCAGCATGTACGGCCAGGGTGCTCATACAGGAGGCAATCTACAGCATTGAGTTTCTTGTGCTGGCTTCGTGTTCTTATGATCTAATCCTTGGGTGGGATTTTTTGTCGCGTAATCACGCCGTTATCCACTGTGCTTGTGCTCAGGTAGAGCTCTCTGTATTTTGCGAGACGCCTTCCGCCCATGTGCCCGCTCCTGGTGATAGCAAGCTTGTCGTCACCGCCGATACTGACCTGCCACCTCACAGTGCCGTCATTGTTCCCGTTTCCTGTGCCACCCTTCCCGATGCCACCATTCTGTTCCCGCCATCTGACATATACGTCACTGCCATTTGCCATTCTCGCGCTTCCACAGGATAATCCCGGACTACTTGTTTGCAACCCCAACTCAGGCCCTCTGACTTTGTATCGTAATGAAACGCTTGGCCACGTCCAGCCTGTTGACGCGGATGTTATCGTGCCCCTCGATCCCTCCGAGCCTGAGACAAACCATCAGCTGAACGCCCTGACACCTCACCTTGTGTCCGACGCCGTGCCCTCAGATACTTTTCGTCGTTCCATCGACAGCGACCTCGCTCCGGCTGAACAGACGCAGCTTCTTGCCCTTCTGCACGAGTTCCGCACTTCGTTTGATTTACCGCAAGCATCACTAGGCCGAACTAATGCAGTGGTTCACACGATTGACACTGGGACTCACGCTGCTTTGCGACAGCGCATCTACCATGTGTCACCTGCGGAGCGTCGTGTCATTACGACGCTCCGCAGGTCATTACAGAACAAGGGGACGACATGATTCAGCGCGGAGTCATCACGCCTTCTTACAGCTCCTGGTCCTCTCCTGTTGTACTTGTCAAGAAGAAAGATGGCTCTATCAGATTCTGTGTGGACTACCGGCGCCTCAACAAGATTACTCGCGAAGACGTTGATACTCTCCCTCGAATAGACGACGCCCTCGATTGCCTTCAAGGTGCCGAATTCTTTTCTTCCCTCGACTTGCGATCGGGATATTGGCAAGTCCCTATGGCGGAGCGTGATCGTCGAAAGACGGCGTTCGTCACACCGGATGGCCTGTATGAATTTACAGTGATGCCTTTCGGGCTTTGCAATGCGCCCGCAACATTCGAGCGGATGATGGACAGACTTTTACGCGGTCTGAAATGGAAGATATGCCTTTGCTATCTCAATGACGTCGTTGTGTTCTCCCCGGATTTCGCCTCACATATCGCTCGGTTACGCACAATTCTCCGCTGTCTTACAAACGCACGCCTTCAACTCAACCTGAAGAAATGTCACTTCGAGGCTCGCCGTTTCACCATCCTCGGCCACGTCGTCTCCAAAGATGGAATTCTCCCTGACCCGGAAAAACTCCGTGCTGTTGCCAAGTTTCCGAAGCCGTCTACTATCAAAGAGCTTCGAAGCTTTGTCGGCTTGGCCTCCTATTTTCGTCGCTTCGTCCGCAATTTCGCCTTAATTATAGCACCACTTACGAAGCTCCTCGCCGGCCCCAGCGACCTTTCTCAGTGGACACCTGCCTGCGACGTCGCCTTTGCGACACTGCGCCGCCTACTTACTTCGCCACCCATGCTATGCCATTACGACCCTGCTTCGCCAACCTAAATACATACAGACGTCACTGGTATCGGTCATGGTGCAGTCCTCGCGCCGCGCAAGCCCGGCTTCCCCGAGTATGTCGTCGCATATGCAAGCCGCGCCCTCACCAAGGCGGAACCAAATTATTCCGTCACCGAAGAAGAGTGTCTCGCGATTGTATGGGCGTTAGAAAAAGTTCGCCCCTATTTGTACGGCAGGTCATTCGACGTTGTCACCGACCATCACGCACTCTGCTGGTTGGCTTCCCTCAAAGATCCCTCTGGTCGCCTCGGTCGTTGGGCTCTTCGTATACAAGAATTCGACATTCGCGTTGTTTACCGATCCGGGCGCAAGCATTCTGACGCGGATGCGCTCTCTCGATCACCCGTGCGATCCGACGAAGGCCCAACTTCAGTGGCCGCCTTTTACCTGGATGCTCTCACCACCACAGACATGCCTTCGGAACAGCGCAAGGACCTGTGGATCGCATCCCCCTTGCAAGTTCTCTGTGCCTCTTCACCCGCTAGCCAACCCCGTGCCCTTCGTCGCCAAGCCATGCATTTCGCAATACGCGATGCACTTTTATACCACCGCAACTACCAGGCGGACAGACTTAAATGGCTGCTAGTCATACCCAAGCACTTGCGCACCGATGTTTGGGCATACTTCCATGCTGATCCGCAACATGCCCATGCTGGCGGGCTCAAAACGTATCAGCGGCTGCGCCAACGCTACTATTGGCGTGGGATGTACACATTTGTCCGTAAATATGTTCGGTCCTGTCCCGCATGCCAACAACGGAAGACGTTTCACCATACACCTGGTCAGCCGCAGCCTTTACCATGTCCTGCCCGCCCGTTCGAATGCACTGGGATCGACCTTTATGGACCGCTTCCGTGCTCTGTTGCTGGCAATCGCTGGATAATTGTTGCGGTTGACCATCTCACGCGATACGCAGAAACTCCTCCACTCCCTGCGGCTGGTGCTCGTGACGTCGCTTTCTTAATTTGCGCCATTTCATACTCCGCCATGGTGCACCGCGGGAACTGCTTAGCGACAGAGGCCGTGTGTTTTTGTCCAACGTCATGCAAGAGCTTCTCCGCTCGTGCCATATTGTTGATCGCACATCTACTGCCTACCGCCCTCAAACCAATGGCCTCACGGAACGTTTCAACCGCACGCTGGGAGATATGTTCTCAATGTACATCGATTCTGACCACTCCAATTGGGACGTCGTTCTCCCCTTCGTGACTTACGCATATAACAACGCGACACAGTCTACGACAAGCTTTTCACCATTTCTTCTTTATATGGCCGTGAACCGTCCTCTAAACTTGACACAATATTACCGTACCGCCCTGATGCCTCCGAATTCAGTCCGATTTCTGACGTCGCACAGCATGCAGAAGAGTGTCGTCAGCTGGCCCGCTCGTTCACGTCGACAGCCAAGCCCTCCAGAAAGATCGCCGCGACAACGATCAGCATGTGCAGAGTTTTGCCGTTGGATCCCTCGTCTGGCTTAGACAACCATTCAACTCTCCTGGCCTCACTCTCAAGTTTGCTGCTAACTACCTCGGGCCATACCGCGTCATCGAGTGCCGGTCTCCCGTCATTTATGTCATTGAGCCAGATAACCCCTCCTTGGACAAGCGCCGTCTTGGCCGCGACACGGTTCACGTTAGCCGCCTCAAGCCGCATCACGACCCTCTCATCGTTTCATCGCCTTGAGTCGCCAGGGTGGCTCCCCTTCGCCGCCTGGGTTATTGTAATGAAGAAGAACAGGAAGAAAGCAGTAGAGGGGCGTTATCATCGATGTAGAACGCAAACTCAGATCACGAGCTGTTGGCGCCGAGAGCGTTGTTCCCTTGGAGCTGCGTTCGTTTTTCGCCTGTCGCTTTCTTTTAATAAATCCCCTTATCAGTTTTTTATTTTATGGTTGTGGTATAAAAAATCATGCAGGCTCTCCATTCTCTATCTTTCGATTCTAACTTACCTATTGTAAAATTTCGTCCTCCTATTTTGTGCTTTACTTTGATCTACCCGATTCCTGGCCAGTCCCGCAGAGTGGGTACGTGCCAGTACATCCCCAATGATCTACATCTACGAAAGGAAATGAAACAGGCGTTCTGGCGGACGGCCGACTGTCTGGTTCTTTACAATGGAGCAGTCGACGAAAACGCAGCCTAAGGCATCCAAGCCTTAAGGACAGTGCTCGTGGGACCAGGAAAGGCCGACCACGCTTCCCTTGCCATGGATATCTTCCCCGGGTCATCATCGACCTCTCAGCCACCAAGGGACGCTGTCCCCCGGCCATGCTTCCGGCTGCAGTGAGTACGACGGCCACCCTGCCCTTGGCTTAACGGATGCCGTTGACGCTCCCTAATTGGTCAAGGGTGTAACTGGCGTGAATACTGCGGCCGCTGCCACCGCCTCATGGTGCTCGGATTATGCCCCTGGCTCAAGGGGCGGCCCAGCCGGCAGCTTAGCGGACGTCATGCGAACCATCTCGCTGCTGTCGCAGCAGCTGGACTACATTGTTTCGGCCACCTCCAGTTTCCCGCCAGCAACGTTACCATCACCAGCTGTCTCGGAACTACCGGAGTTCAACGAATTCCAGAATGACCCCATCATGTGGATGCAGCCAACAACAAGCTGCAACAACAACCAGCAGCCAACGCGCTCACCGCTCGCCGTACCTGGCCAGAAAACACGATATGACTGGTTGCAGCGCAGCGGCTTCGAGGTGGAGCCAAGGCATGGGACAACTACGAAGGTCACAAGTACCGGCAGAATGGAGAGCTGCTTTGATGGCTGTTTTCCGCCCGTCGGGCTCGCGCATACCGGCGATAAGCCCGACCAGCACTGCTACGTGGCCAGAGTTGAAGTACACCACCTTGACATGGCAGTTGTACCCAGCAACACCTCGACAGAGAGGTTCGCAGGCTGCCCCGCTGCAGACGCCAGCTCACCGGCTGTCTCCATCGGCTCCACTCCAGACGGTGGGAAGTGCATGGCGACTACCGCTCTTGCGTCGACACTCCACCGGGCGGCGCATCACAAACCAACGCCATAGGCTCCACAACAACCCCTAAACGCACAGCAGACCACCACTGATACTTTCAGATGGCAGTTTACGCCAGCTGAGCTGCTGCGACGAAAACCCTGCGAATTAACATCGGAACAGCGCCATGTCGCCACTGCAACTGCACCCGGTAAGATTTTGGCAGATGGCCTCGTCACCTGCGCCGCTGTAGACCCCGGATGCGAGCCATTTTTTCAGCCACGGGTCTCGATTTCTACGTCAGCATCCGACACCATACCTTAATTTCCAGAGACGACACCACTTCCCATCCACAGCAGTTGGCGAAGCGGCTCCCAAACTTAGCGCCAGGGTACATGGAGGCACTGGCGCTACCACTCCAGGAACCCGACCTGTCGACGGATCATAGCATGGAGATGCTTCCTGACCCGTCGGAGCCTCATCCTGGGATGCCAACGCAGTCGTTCGCCGAATTCGCTGCTGTTCACCTCGCCCTGGGGGAGGCCTCGCTGAAGGAAGCGAAGGTGACCATAACACGGCTGAGGTCATTATCATCAAAAACCTCCCAGTACGCGAAAGAGACTGCAAGATGCGCAAGATACCATCGCAAGAGACCAGACGCGCAAGGCAAGCGGTATTTCGTCGAGCTCGGCTATTATCGAGCGCATCGGCGAGCATCGATCAATCAGCGACAACGCTGCGAAGAAGCACGCAACGGCTGAGCAAAGCGGTTGTTCACTTCACAGGAACTCCTGCTGTACGTGCCCAGTTGCGATGGGATAATCGATATCGAGATCTGCGCCAGTCCCGCCCGTCAGAGGAGCTGGTTGCGCGCTGGACGGGTCAGCAACGACGACATCAATTCCTGGACAAGTTGCCTCCATGTTAAGTTGCGTGGTTGCAAGCCGTGCCGGCAGCCTGCAGCGTCGCCGAGCGTGAAGACGAAGTGCACTTGACCTCGGGCACTCGCACAATGAGCGCGAGGGCAGAATTAAGACGAAGAAGTTAGCGTAAAACGGGCGTTCTGGCGGATGACCGGCTGCCTGGTCGTTTACACTATATATATATATATATATATATATATATATATATATATATATTACCACCTGTAGGTAGTGGGTCGAGGGCAAGAGTGGGTCGAGCCCAACAGAACAAAGACCGCGCGTTCCTTCCCTGCTCGAGCCTGCCCCGACGGTCGCATCTTCCGAGAGCCAGCTGCTCTACGGGTTATTAAACCTTCAATACTACTACTCGAGGCTCGTGACGAACTGGTGGAGGTGCGGGGTAAGCGTGCTCACGGATGTTGCAGACCCCTTCAAGGTTCCGCGCTACGAATCCAGTGCCTGTCGACACTCCCGTGCATCGGGCCAGCCGCAGGATCAGGGGACTGTCTCCAGAAGTCGTCGATGCTACAGTTCCCACCACATCAACCGGCATGACCAGCGCTTCCCTTCAAACCGCCTCAACCGGTACGGGAAGCACGATGTCGAACCGGTACACACTTGAGAGCCCACGGATCCCGAAGACGTTTCATGGCACAGTGTTCGAAGACGTTGAAGACTGGATGGTTGACGTCGAGCGCGTGGCCTCCGTGATCGAACGGAACGACACGGAAAAACTCAAACACGTCTACTTCTACCTGGAGGATGGCGCGCGTACATAGTTTCAGAACCGCGAGGAGCAACTGACGTCGTGGCGCGAGTTTTGTCGTCAGCTTTTGGAGACCTACACCAGTGCTGATCGCCACGAACGAGCGGAACGAGTGATTCAGGCCCGCGTCCAGTTGCCCAACGAAACTGTGACCACGTACGTCGAAGACATGACGCGCCTCTTCCGACGAGCGGATCCAAGAATGTCGGAGGAGAAGAAGTTACGTCATCTGATGCGCGGGGTCAAGGAGCAACTCTTCGCTGGCCTCGTACGGAGCCCTCCGAAAACGGTCACGGAGTTCTTGTCCGAGGCCGTGACCATGGAAAAGATGCTTCTGCATCGCTCCAACCTATATAAGCGGCAAGCGAACAGCATGTCTGCTGCTGACATTTTCACGGCCATAGGAAGCAACGGTGACTGTCTGCGAGAACTCATCCGCTCTGTAGTGCGTGAAGAGTTGCAAAAGGCCGCCGTAACAGCGCACCCTACGGTAAGCTCCGTAGCAAGCATTATCAAGGACGAACTGCACCAGGCGCTTCGCGACACCTTGCCTCCTGCTAACGCTGTGGCAGTACCTCCTGAATACCCCCGTGCGACCTACGCGGAAGCCCTGAAGCGCCCTGCTTCCTCTCCGCCGCTCTTCGTACGTGCTCCTCCTACGGTGTCAGTTCAGTCAGCGCAGCCGATATCGTACTACGACGCTGGGTATACACCACCGCCCGTTGTTCATGCCGCTCCATTTGCCCATCGTTCGGAGCAAGCGGTTCACTACGTCGACGACAGACGCCTGCCCCCTCGGAAGTCGGCGGCCTCTGTACTTCCACTGCGATGAAGCTGACCACTTGTACCGCCAGTGCCCATACCAACGCCTTGGGATTCGCGGCTTTTCCGCATACTCGCCGCCTCCCCGATACGGCCAGCGACCCCGGGACATTCAGGAATACCTCTCTCGGCAGCGCTTGCCACTGCCTGCCAGGCGGCAGTGGCGATCGCCGTCTCCGAGACGATTTTCACCTGCGCCCCAGCGGTATTCTCCCGAGCGGTCGACCAGTCCCCGCCGGGAAAACTAACTGAGGCGATCTTTGGGGGCGAGGTCGCTGACGGTCGAAGCGCTGAAGACCTCCGGCGGACGCACTTACGGAAAGATACCGATCAGACATCACCTGCAGCTGAACGGGACGACCATCTTTCGCTCGATATACCAGTGACTATTGACGGGTATGTCGTTAGTGCTTTAGTGGACACCGGCGCAGTCTACACGATACTAAGCGGGAAAATAGCAACGCAGCTGAAGAAAGATCACGCCCTGGCATAACTCGTAGATTCGGACGGCTGGTGGCCACGTCGTTACTCCGCTGGGCGCCTGCACGACTAGAGTTGAGATTCAAGGATCTACATTCGTAGCGAGCTACCTTGTCTTACGCAAATGCTCCAGCGACGTTATTCTTGGGGTTGACCTCCTGCAGGAGTACGGCGTTATTATCGATCTGCAAGAGCGTCGTATCACTTTCTCTGCCGAAGGAGCAATCGACGTGCAAGACGGCCAACGGCGCGACAACGTACTTCGTGTTTCTGTAGACAGTATAACGCTTCCTCTACGAGCCAGTGTCCTCGTCGACGTCACATGCTGTGGCTTACGCGATGGCGAAGCGGTGGCCGAAAGTAACTTGGACCACCTACTGAAGCAAGGTGTTTGTGTGGTTTGAAGTGTTATACAGATTCGTGCTGGTCATTCGCAATTGCTTGTTACCAACTTTAGCTACAAGCACCGACACCTGTTCCGTGGCACTTCGTTAGCGTTTGCAGACGCAGTAGCAAACGTTAACTGTTTCACGTCAGAAGTAGTGGAGACAGCAGACACCTCTCTGGGCCATCTCGACATCAATTCTGAACTGTCCACCGATAGCCAGACAGCACTGCGCAAGCTCTTGCTTGAATTCAGGACTTGCTTCGCACATTCTTCCAAGGTACGCCAGACTTCCATCACTAAACACAGAATCATCACGTACGAAGACGCACGCCCGATACACCAGCAGCCTTACCGCGTGTCGGCAAAAGAACGTGAAGCCATACGTACGCAAGACCGGGAGATGCTTGGCGATGGCGTCATCGAACCTTCCAACAACCCGTGGTCGTCTCCGGTCGTTCTTGTCAAAAAGAAAGACGGAACGCTACGCTTCTGTGTCGACTACCGTAAGCTCAACAACGTGACTAAAAAGGACGTGTACCCGCTGCCGCGTATCGACGACTCGTTAGATAGACTACGGCGTGTCCACTATTTTTTTTTCTCTCGATTTAAAAAGCAGGTACTGGAGTTAGACGAACGCGACCGCGAGAAAACAGCCTTTGTGACTCCAGATGGGCTCTATGAATATCGAGTGCTTCCTTTTGGCTTGTGTTCAGCCCCGGCTACTTTCCAGCGAATGATGGACACTGTCCTTACTGGACTGAAGTGGCAGGCCTGTCTTGTGTACCTGGATGATGTGGTCATCTTCTCTGAAACGTTCGAGCAGCATCTTCACCGCCTACGGAGTGTGCTAGAAGCCATCCGATCGGCAGGCCTCACACTTAAGCCCGAAAAGTGCCACTTTGTTTATGAAGAGCTCAAGTTCCTCGGGCATGTAGTAAGCGCCAAAGGGGTCCGACCCGATTCAGAGAAGCTTGCCGCTGTGGCTGCGTTTCCAGCTCCTGCCGGTAAGAAGGCCGTCCGGCGCTTCCTGGGTTTGTGCGCCCACTATCGCCGGTTTATTAAAGGCTTCTCGAAGATAGCGGAACCCCTGACTCGCCTTACAAGAGACGATACGCCATTTGTGTGCCATAATGAGCCACAGGCGGCTTTTGCTGTATTACGAGAGCGCCTGCAATCAGCACCCGTTCTTGCACATTTTGACGATGACGCTGATACTGAGGTGCATACCGACGCCAGTAGCATTGGCCTTGGCGCAGTGCGCGTCCAGCTTCAAGATGGAGTGGAAAGAGTTATAGCATATGCCAGCCGCTCCCTGTCCCGTGCCGAGGCGAATGATTCGACTACGGAGAAAGAGTGCCCCGCGGTCGTGTGGGCGATCATCAAGTTTCGCCTCTATCTCTATGGTCGTCCCTTTAATGTAGTGACGGACCACCATGCCCTCTGTTGGTTGGCAAGCATGCGCGACCCTTCAGGACTGGCATGGTGGAGCTTGCGGCTACAGGAAATTGACATCACCATCGTTTATAAGTCTGGCCGTAAGCATGAACACGCTGACACGCTGTCCCGCGCACTCATTGATCCTGCCAGTCAGGAAACAGAGGATGATGACGGCCTCCTGGGCGCCATTAGTTCGTCGGACTTGAGCAGCGTGACGACGCTGAGATTCGACCGATCATCGATCATTTTAACCGCTGTTGCTGCGGTGCCGGCCCGTGTTCATGCGAAGTATAGTAGACAGTTTTAGTTTAACGTTAGCGTAATAGCGGGGTTAAGGGAAATAGCGTTACCGTTCCACAAACGAACTTTGCAGAAAGAGAGTTTTAGTATAGCGTGATAGCGTAGTTTACGTGCGGGACGCTATTCCATTACGCTTTGAATTTCGCTTACATAGGGCACCTAATTCTATGTGTGTGTGCGTCCGGAAACTGCGATAGGCAGCGCAATAGAAGCCAGAAGCACGTTGTATTTTTACTTCCCATTTCCGCCGATCTGCAGCGAAACAGACACGCAGTACAAGCTGTCTACCATAGCCTCCAAAATGTTCTCATCTCAGAGGCCATATGCCGTCGTCGCGCCTATATCCCAACTTTACCGACACGTGGCGCTCGCATCTCGAAGAAAATTTCTCTCGTTAGGCTTAGGCGCGTTCGAAACGAGAAGCGATCTCGAAAATTCCTCCATACACTTCTCTATAAATTCCATACACTCTCTCGGCGAAGCGACATGAGACTAAGCGAAAGCCGTTTACGCAGTCATTTGCTACGAATGAAGTGAATTTTACAAAAACAACGCCAAATTCAGTTCGAAGCGGGCGACCGGGACCGCCGCCATGTTTAACGAAACTACGTAAACTACGGTATGGGTCTTTTTGCGTTCTGTGCATGCGCATTTCGATCCCGCTATTCCGGTAACCACGCTGAACTAAAACTGTCTACTAGACAGACAGTTTTAGTTTGAGGCTCTTGATGTCCGCTTGGGGCTCTTGATGTCGCCTCCGAGAGATGGCGCTACAAATATTTGCACCTGAAACGTTTTGCAGTCTTGCGCCTCCGCTATGCGGGTTACTTCACTGCATAGCGTAAATCTAAATAAGTTCTTGCTATCTGTATTGCCGGAAAGGCGTCAATTCGCATTTTTGCTATATATATATATATATATATATATATATATATATATATATATATATATATATATAAAGCTTTAGCATTGTGACTGCGACGGCTCGGGAGGCGTTATCGATAACCTCGCGAGTGCATGAATTTGGGCGCTGGTTCGCCACCAAAGTGGGCAGCTTGCGGTAGTTTGTAGCAGTTACTGTGACGATAATGAGAGCGCGATGATTCGTTTTATATATATCTAGTACTAGTAGTTATCACCGCGTAATCATCCACTGCGGTCCACTACGGCCAGCGTCGAGCTATAGCGCCGCTCTCATTAGCAGTGGACCGTTGCCCAAGCTGACCGCACTTGTTCAAGTTGCGGGCAGTTTTCTTGCATCATAAATGCATATACACGACGTGTGGGTACACATCGCCGGAAAGAAAAACACGGCGCATATATTTATGAAAAATTATTTTCCTTAAATTATCAAACAAGCTTATTTCTAATTGTATACAATAATTAGAGCAATGATTTCAGCGAGCTGGTGGCATTGCTCTTTGAGCGCATAAAATTGCTTTTATTATCGAATGCACTTTCAAGTTAGTACATTTTATTAGGAACAGCATCGAAACAAAAATGATGTACAATATTGTTGCAGCAGTGAAAAATAAGCAAAATCAGCCCAACTGAAGAATGCTCAAGGAACTGCACAGATACCAAAAATATTACAAATCTCCCTGTTAGTGCATGCAGGAAATATTTCTTTTTACAACAATAACAATGTTTACAAAATAAAACAAACCATTTTTTTTCTCACAGTGCACACACTAGATACAAAGCACTTTAAGAGCATGCCTAAGAATATACAGTACGGCGAAATGAAAAAAAAAACTATTTGCCGTTAACGATCGACGTGAACGAAGTCCCTGATTATGCAACACGGCTCCAAGTGCCATTCGCACATGGCACATGTTTGGTCAAGCTTCTTTTCTTCACAGTGTAAGTTCCTTTCCCACTGTTGTCTTCTTTCTTCGTCTTCTGGAACGCTGAAAAGAGACGCCTTCGGTGAGCCTGTCCGGCACCCTGGTGCAAAACAGTAATTGCACCGGCGACTAGGCATAGTTTCTTAGCGCACCGTAGAACGAGCAAGGAAATCCGAGGACGTTGCAGAGACAAGTCGACGAACGTTGCACTTTACAAAACATTCAAAATCAAGTCGATTCGCGTCCTCGTATGCAGACTGCAGCAAGCGAATGGCAGCCGGGCAGTGACGGGAGCGCACGCGCTGGCACGGCTCTTCAGGTGGAACTTCAGAACAAGAGAAGGACCTGTGCTGGCGGCGAGCTGAAAAAGGAAAACGGTATACAAGACTTCCCGGCGATATGTAACAGAACAAGAGATAATTACCTGTGCTGACGGCGAGCTAAAAAAGGAAAACCGTATACAAGACTTCCCGGCGATATTTGCTTGTGCCGGGAATGTTGTGTTACGAAGGAGCGAGCTTTTACGGTGACCTTGTTTTCTGATTTCATGTTTGAGCTTCACGGATGATCAATTTGAGCGGGTGATTCAGCAGAGCTGTCGCACAAAAAATTGAAGCGTCAAGCCATTCCATCGCTCTTCGTTCATCGAAGTGACACGTAGCCATAGCGCTTCATTCGGAGAGCGTCTGCTAGTTCAGCACCGCGTAGGGGGAGCCACGGTCGACAGAAGAGAGAGCGAACGCCGGCGCAGGAGCACGAGAGAGGAGATGGCGCTACTTTTCTTTTATTGAGGGGTTTTAGGTGGAACAAGGAGGTTATAAAAAAGTTTTTTTATAACCTCCTTGAGGTGGAACAAGCTCCAGCGCCCCTAGCGGCCTCCGGCTCTGGCGACATGCGCGGCTTCAGCTGGAAGCGTGCGCCGCATAGGGCAGAGAGCACACTACCCAATAATCTAGTACACTGTAATGCGATATATTGACCCTTTTCGCGGAGCAGTTTGTTTTAGAGAAACGAGATGGCGCTCACGGCGGTGCGCCATACCTCTCCT
This sequence comes from Dermacentor silvarum, assembly GCF_013339745.2. NCBI lineage: Eukaryota > Metazoa > Arthropoda > Arachnida > Ixodida > Ixodidae > Dermacentor > Dermacentor silvarum. Next base: position 29,857,167 of record NC_051159.1, read on the forward strand.
CAGAGACCGCGCACGAATACGAAACCATTACCGCTTCTATACCTTGCTTCTGTGCGATCAGCTGTCGGAAATGCAACTGAGTTTTCGCTAACACACTGTGCTCCAATCATGCTAGATTGAATCATGTAAATTGAAGACGTGTGCAGTAGTTGGCTGCAAAAATAGTGACTGCATGGCATGTCTAGGAATAGAATGAATCTGTGTGGCCAAGTTGACGGACCGCTGCTGCATGTGTCCGAACGTGTTACCGGCACTTCGTGATGTATGGCTTTCCTCGAGGATACAGAAATTTGCTCATCCGCGAGCCTTGTATCGCTAACCTTCAAAGAAAGGGCTTCATCCCCAGAACGTCGGCGAGAGTGAGTACCACTCGTTAAACAATGACAAAGGGAGTAGCGCCGCTTCCTGTCATAGTAAGTTTCGCGCACGTTATCTATACACATCTGTCCCAAATGGCAGGAAAACTTACGCCCACTCTATCACCGACGTATCAAGAATAAGTGAATGGGCGAGCACTTGAATATATGTGCACTGTATACGCACAATAAATGACGGACTACACCTATGGCGCACGAATGGTCGAAGCTGAATGTTTCGTGACGGTCAACAAGAGTAAGCGAGTTACTAGCCGTAATATATATTTGCTACAAGGTATTACAATGTACAAAACAGCTACGTTTCAATCCTTGTGCGCAGCAAGAACAAATCTATCGGAACTGAGCACACCCGCGAGCAATTAGGCAGAAAATAATCAGATAGTGGCCGCACCGAGGAACTTCACTGAGTCAGAAACTGACAAGCCACTGCTTCAAAATATTTGCCGAATAAAGAACAAAGAGCAAAACGCACTAATCCTGACTGAATTCATAATCGGAAAGCTTGGAATACATATTTAGCCCTGCTTTTAGAGCAAGCACCATATACGCTGCTTGCGCCGTTTGGACATAGTTTAATCGGCTCCGAAAGCGCTTTTGCATGCTCTCTCAAGCTGTCATCAAAGCTGCGTGTCGTCCACCTAGTCACCATCTACGATATCTCCGAAAACATAGGTTTTCTAAGCCGCACCGGCGTCATACACTTCCATTGTAAGCAAGGAGGCAACGGAGGCAGTTGAGGCAAGCAATGGACGCGTCACCACGTGATCAAATATGGCAGCGCCCACGGGATCGCCGCGAAAAGGGTCAATAGCCCCGAGAACGACCTACAGGGGCGCTGTGAGCGCTGCTCGCGTAGGGTGCCTTGATGCCAGCGCCGCCGTTCAGGGTGGTGCCATCCTTTGACCGCACCCGCGCCGCCGCTTTCTCGTTGCGACGCCATCTTGAGTCACAGCGAGCGGTTGCGAGTGCTTGGTGCCGGTGCTTAGTTCGAGACACAGTGCGCGCGAATGCTTCGCTGACGCTTCTACTTGCTGGACAGTGTTCAGCCGCATGAATGACAAGCTTGTCAAGTGCATCGAGTCGACATGACGGGCTGTTGTGTTCCCAAGTGCACCGGATCGACGCGTAAAGGGCTTCGTTGTTTACGCTTCCCCCGGGACCCAGAGCGAAGGAAGAGATGGGAAGCCCAAGTAAAGCGGTATCACTGGAAGGCAACGGATAGCTCCTACATTTGCGAGGTAAGTGTCAAGAAAGTTTAGACTATCGCATCGTGTTTTTCATTTAAATAAGAAAGTATTCTCTGATCCTCGCTCACGTACCTACGTTCGCTCACGAACTAAGCACTGCACCGATGCTGAGTATAGCCTATGGCTTGCGAGCGCGCGTCGCATAGGCTTTTGCCGTTTTGATCGGCGCAGTCTATGCGAGTAGTACCCTTATTTTAAGAACTGACGAAAATGCTTCGCCGCGAAATAGCCTTACATTAGCTACAAATCGTCATGTAAACCACCTATTTTAATTTTTCACGGGAAGCACACATCGTGTGTCTCTTGTTTCTTTCTCTTTTTTTTTTTTCCTCAGTTTCTTTTTTCGTTACTGGTTATTTGGGACTAAAGAACGCAGTGCTTCTTCTGGGGAGAGCGGCTGTTGTGTACGTGGCAAGCGAAGCATTGTGATTTTCTCTATTCTCAGCAGATATCTTGTGGATCTCAGGTTGTTACGTTATATAGCTGATTTTTTAGACGAATATATTTGTAGCGTGGTGCTCGTAAGCCGATGGTCATTCGTGCTCATTCCCGATCGTAGTTGGTACTGTGACGGTCTTTAAATGCCTGTGCACGGTATGCCCAGGTGTAGTAGAGTTAAGGGGCATAATGGGACCAAAATGTTTCGGCGCTTTCTGGCATGGTGTCTGTTGTAGCCTGTGCATTTCTTCGAAACCTGTGAAGCGAGGTAATACAGTATTACTTCTGCGAAAATTTATTTTTAGGCACTGTAATGGGTTCTCTGTATTTACAAGGTAACTTTTCATATCAATAATCACTTTTGTTGCTTTACTTGTACTTAGAAACACTTTGAAGAGGACCAGTACGAGGGAAATCGACAGGATGGGCGCCGTCTGTTAAAGTCAACAGCCCTACATCATCATGGACTATTTTCGAAGTGAAAAACATTGCTAATCTGTATTTGACTGTCTTAGTTTCTTTTACGGTTTTTGTACGCGATATGTATGCAGTGCTGTTTATTTTTTCAATGTAGTTATCAGTGTTCTAATGGTTATTTATAAAATGTTCTGTACTCGATCGCCATCGATGTGTTCGACTGATGCGACGTATTCGATGGTAGCTGATGTATTCTGGCTGGATATCTTGATTAATATTACCCGCGGTTGCGTTTTCTTGTTTGCATTCTTGTTTTCGATTTATATTGTGTGTAATAAGGTTGATGTACTCACTTGAGCCCCCCCCCCCCCCCCCCCATGTAATGAATAAATAAAAAAAAAAACTCTCACTATCCCGAATTGTGTGTCGAGCCTACCTTGCGAATTTTTTTTTATCTCGTCTTTCAACATAACCTTCAGGTGGCACACAGTACATATAGTTTTTCATGTACATATCTCTTTCATGATTGATTGTACTAGAAATTATAAGTAAATGCATTTTGTGCATCGTTTGGTTTCTTGTGTGTACTACGCAAGATTGACACAGACAAGTTACGTTACATGTTTCTCTACAGCACTAACTAAACCTTATTTTCACATCGCAGTTATTTTTACACCAGCTTAATCCTGTCAGCACACTGTTTTGTGGGGAAAAAAAAGCAAAATTGCGCGTAGATATCGTCAAATAATTGCAACGAACGCGAAGAGCACGCGCAACGCAAGGGAAACTAACCGCCGTGCGCGAGTGGCTGGCTACGGTAAAGGAGGCGTGACGTGTAAACCAAAATACAACAGCTAAAAAGAAAAACTTCCACACACAGGGTGTCGCAAACCTTATATACCAAGCATCGAAGCGCAAAAAAAAAAAATAGTGTGTATTTCAAACATACACACGGCATATCTTAAATCTAAATTGAATTAGGCAACTTGGGGCATGTTCCCGGCGCCATACATTTACGTCTTGGACCTTCGACGAGTTAACGGCTATTGGTTATAAAGATGTGCAGATGCGATACCGATACAAAAATCCTCATCAAGGCAAAGCACTTGGAAGTGCGCCGCGAGTAACACTATTTATGAACGCAAGCGTAGCTGAGTCTCATGGCGAATTCCATTGGGAGAACAGGAGCACTCAAAAGCACGCTGAAAGTGCTCGTTCCAGAGGCGACGTGTTTCAGTGGTCGAACAGGAGTGGGAGCACCGTCATCCAGTGGTAGAACAAGAGCAGTTTCGCTGCGCCGAGAGCAGCCGGGAGCAGTCCGGACTGCTCTCGCCTGAAAAGCGGAGTACGGAGGAAGTCACGTGACTTAAACCGTCATATCCTCCTCATTTCTTTTTATTTTGCTTCAGCCGGCGCGCGCGGCGGCAATGGCGGCAGCCAAGTGTAGTTGGTGTTTTGGTACCGCTGTTTTTGACGTCGGTGATACGAGCGAGCTTCGCAGCGATTTAGCGACAGATCCTGGCATTTATAGTCCGCCTTGCTTCTCGTTGGATGCGCGGGGGACAGCGGCAGCAAAGCGTCGTCGCCTTGCTGAAGTGCTTGAGACGCTCGACGGTGACAGCAGCGAAAGCTGCTGGAGCTCAACTTCAGATTCAAGTTGCAGTTTCAGATGATCTTCGCAGGCGGACGCTTTGTGGGATGCGTCGGCGCTGCACAAAAGTATGTAGTACGTGGCCGCAAACGGTGACATGATTACGCCCGACAGATTACAAGACGATCACGCGTGTTTTGCCGCTCTCCTGCAGAGAATGGGACGTCGATTGCTTTAGTCACATGGTGCATTTCTCCTCACACGTCCCCCTCCCACCTGCTCTCCGAATGCACGCCGTATTCCAGTGGCGGGTCGAGTGTGCCTGCTCTCACTGCGCTGTCGCCCGCCTCCGCACTGCGCGGCGCCCTGCTCCTGTTCTCCCAATGGAATTCGCCATCAGCTCGTGTGACTCAATATGGCGGCGCCAGCGGGGTTGTCTCCACCCCGGACGGCGGCGCTGGGCATCGAGGCACCCTATGCTCGCGTGACGTCAGGGCACGGACTCGCGCCTGTCGTCTGCTGTCGTTCGGGCGCTGTCCGGGCGCCTTCTGCAGTGTTTCCGTTTGTTCGCTGTCGTTCCTTGTGCTTGCATACTTATGACGGTCATCTCAAATACATTTTACGACGTCTTCATTCGCGCAAACTTATTCAAAGAGCTTACTTCCTAGACGACAATTTATTTCTCAAGGGCAACGCTGCAGTGCATGCCAGCCGAAGAAGCTCAGACCAGCCAATTGCGTGTTTTTCATGCGAGGATCTAGACTTTGCAGATTGAGGGACTAATAGAAAAGCATAAATAGCACGTGACTAATAAAAGCATAAACGCATAAACATAGCACATAAGAATCCAGTAAAGATACCATACCTGCAGTGGTGCAACGAGCATGTCACTATATATGTCTGCTACATATGACTGCTGCAGTTTATGCAACCAGCACCACTTGTTCCTTTAACTGCTTCTCAAAATTAGGCCGTTCTTCACCGGTTAATTTCAAGTGGCGGTAATTTGAAGTAAAGCTAATTGAGGCTTACAGCTATTTGCAGAATATGCAAAGAAATGTGCCAATATTTACTGACTGTTCCGTGCTACACGTTAAATTCACTTGTGCAATTTACTGCAGCTTGTTTCTTGAGAAACAGACATCACGAATCTGTTCGGCGAACTGACACAGGCTGCTCGGCCCAAATTTTTTAGTGAAATATGCCTTTTGGACCCTATGGCTGCAGCTATAAAGAAGCCGAAGCCTCATTCATTAGCAGTATGAGGCTTATTTATTGAAGATATCATTGTTCTCCTGTGGAGGTCAAAAATCAAGTGAATTCATTTGAGGCTTGTAATGTCTTCTCTATGAGGCGGGTATGTGAGGTTCTCTTTTATGTACTCACGAAGCGAATAGTTCTCAGTTTGTGTAGTTGGACAACGCAGGATCGAGACATGGTGAGGCAGAAGGCGTTTGAGTTTTCCTCTTCAGCGCAGCCGAAGCTGCGCTGTATAGCCTTGAGTATACCTTAGACATTGCAATTGGCGCTTAAAGAACTGCTTCATGGTTTCAATTCGAAGTTGTAGTGAACTGATGGGTTTCCCGAAGAATGCATGCCTTGCCATAACGACCGTCGGTCGATTTATGTGCGTAAAGGCTGTGCCATGATGTCGATAAAGGCAACTGAGGGTCACTAGGAAACATTTTCTCGTTTGCAATTGATAGGCTCTCGATCTTAACCACGAAGCTGTTCTTTCAGGTGATTACTGTTATGGTATTCGTGAAGTGTATACATACTATACCTGATGCGCCGTCGTGTTGACAGTCATGAGCAATGCGTTTTCTGGGTGCTTGTTTCAGAGAACGGTGAAAGTTTTAGCAAACGTTTTCATGCAAAATGCGCGCCTAACTATTCCTTTTACGCATTAATAAAGTAGCCATATTTGACTAGAACAACTCACCATAGTAATAAGAATCATCATAAAAGATTCGCTGTGCAGTTTCCTTCTAACACGCATTTATAATATTCACATGAAATACGAATACCAAGATTTTTCTTCCTTGTAAAATTCAATGTCTCTCATAGCTAAGCACTAAGGGAATGTTAAGTGTTTTGCGGAGCATCATACAGAACTCCGTGAGTTGAAATTGCAGACATTTTTTTTACGCAAAGTTTATGGACAGAGGCTGCGCATATACGCATTGCAAAAGCAGTAGAGCCCTTCAATGCTACATAGCTTGCGATATCCACGCCGCAAACTTTCATGACTCGCGGTTTTGAAGAAGGAACTGCCGTTCAGGCATGACAGTTAAAAGAAGCCGACATATCTTCCAATAAGTACGGCTCGGGTCACCAATACCCCAAGCATGCACGAAGGGAACGAGCGCGCGCAGCAGTCGAGCGAGCGCAGTCCTGGCCGTGACGTCACTCGTAGAGGGCGCCACTCCAACTTCTCGCCTAGGTTGATGATGATGATTTATTGGCATCTCCTTTGAAACGGGGTGGCGACAAATAGTCACCTAGCCTGCTTGATTTAATCAGGTATACTACACATGTTCTTTATCTAGCATTTTTGTATACCTCTCATTATCTTTCTTTTTCAAAAATTTAGCTTGTACCGCTGCTACCCTTCTAGTACACTGTACCGCTGCCTATGATTTTAAGAGATCAGGTCGTATCCATCTTTTCCCTGCTTTTTTTCCACCAGTACTCTAATCGTCTCTTGCTGATCTCTACGGCTGATCTGTTTATGTTTCCTTCCACTTTAAACCCAAGCGCTTCTGGGAGTTGCACGTTACCTACGGTTCTCGCTGGATGGATCCCGTCGCATTCCATTAGGATGTGCTGAGTGGTCTCTGGATCTTTACTGCAGCATACACATGTCTCATCTAGTTCCGAATATAGGGTGCCTCGATGCCAGCGCCGCCGTCGCTGGCATCGAGGCACCCTATTCTCGCCAGGTGTTGCGCGCTCGTCTAGAAAGGCCAACACTGTCTCACTCTGTTCGCGCAGCTAATCAGACCGCAAAGCACGGCTGTGTTGGAACGCAAGCGGTTTGGCACTTGCGTTGCGGGCTGTAATTACCGATTCGCAAGGGCGCACAAACAAGCAACACGACAAGGAAGAGCAGGGAGCGCGCGTACCTGCTAGCACACAAACGGATCGTTGTGGTTTCGTGTTGTGTGCGCAAAAGTTTCATTATGATGCCAAACCAACTAGCCCGCCTATCCGTTTTAATGCGGAAGTCGTAGGTTCTTGTTCGACCAATGGGCATCGTCCCCCGACGCTGACATCACCAGATTCACCCTGCTGATATGCTGACGACCGCTGGGGATACCGGAAAAGCCAGGAGAGAAGGACGGCATTTTTTTTTTTTTTTTTTTTTTTGGATTTTGTGGTGCGCCTGCGGCGCGTAGCGCTGCAGCGTTTGGCATCGTCGATCGTGACGGCATTGTGAACTCGATGCGCGTGTTTACTTGAAATGTTCCAAAAATATCTGAGGTGGTTTAGGGGCCCTTTAAAACATGCTTGGTGTAGAGACTACCATCATAATCAACATGCTGGATTTTCATGTAAGTAACACGACCACAAATATGATACAACGAGCGGCTTTTGGTCTCTCCTAAAGAAAAAATTATTGTGATTGTATGTGTCACGAACCCAAATACAATGCGAGGCGCGTCCTGAGGCTGGAAATTTCAAGGGGTAAAGGCATATTCATGCCAATACGGTAATATTCGTGAAATTGAGCCATCAGGTATACGGTGTCTCCTTTTACATTGAGCTTATTCCAATGACACAATTCAGTGAGGCACCTGACACAGCCAACAACTCCACACCCCCTCACCACACATTCCTGCTGAACCCCAACCCACACGATGGACCCCCGGGGATGTCTCATGTGAGCAGTGAGTGATAATCCTAACAACATACAGCTTGTTTGAAAGCAGAAACAAACAAAAGGGTTCTGCAAACGTCACATTCTTGAGTTGAGGCTATATTCACAGCATAGCTGCAGTGCACGCTTGCTTGCTGTAGAGACTACCATCATAATAAACATGCACGGCATTGTTGACATTGTAGCATCGCCTCAGCGGGTTAAGATCCGATTTGTTGCCCTTTTTGCACAAGAGCACGGGTGCGAAATTAGGGCACCACAGCTGCACCACTCGTTTCAAGCACAGTACTCAAACCACACATTCAGCGCTCAACCGTGGGCGGTCGACGCAGTCACATTTTTGTGACCTGTAGAGAGCAGCACATCCCTCGACGTCCGTTATGCAAAGGCGCACACGGCGACGCCACATCGCGGTTCGCTGAACTGCGCTGCCGAGGCGCTACGCCACTTTGACATTTCAATCGTCACCACCTCCGCATTGTCAAGTAACAAGGATCACACAACGTAGGTTCTGTATTACCAGAGCTCACCGAGGCCAAAGCCGCACTGTAACACAAGCACTACTCACGGCTTTCCGCCAAGTAACACAGAACCTACAACCAATACACAAGCAACGCAAGCACAATCACACACGCAATAATGTTGAACAACGCGCGGTCGGCGCGGGCCAGAGAACGATCACGCCGAGAACGAACACGCCGTCGCATGCCGTCGTTGCTTGGCGCCACCATCGCGCCTTCTCAAAAGTCCCTAAATGATCATGTCCCTAGGTGCCTAGGATCGAGTCACGTGAGGGATTCTTGTACGCTATCGGTACTGGCGACTCCAAGTAAATGCTTGCTAGTAACTCTACTTGCTAGCTAGCGGCCGTAGTTCTCATATCACCGTGATGCCGCCGCGCACAATCCCGAAAATGAAAAAAAGACGGACGTCGAAAGACTTTTGTTGGGTACTTTTATGCGTCATCGCGGTGTAAAGACAGCAATGAATGCTTTCATCGTTTCTAGAAACAAGCAGACGACGCGCATCGGAGAGCGACTTGGGTAAGAAACTTCCGCATTGGGAAAAGGTGACTGATACTATGCCGGTTTGTTCAAACACTTCACTCGGGTCGACTTTATTCCCAGCGAGTAGACCATTGGTTCCTTCTAATTTGTATTAGATATCTTGCTGGCGTTAGAAATCGCGGAGTGTACTTTCTTCAGACAGGCGCTTTGATAAATTATAGGGATGTGTGCTGAAGCTTCATTTGGGTTTTGTTCGTTTCCAGTTTTCTGCCCCACCATTAGTGTTACTAATGTTTTAAGCAGCAGGAATATTCTCCCTGATGTACTTTTGTCTGCCGGCATGGTAGGAGGAATGACAGCTGCCTCGGAAGGTCTGAAGTTGATCATGAGACATGTTATGCCGTGAAGCGACATATCCCTTTCATAGCATGCTTTAGTTTAACTGTACAGGCAGAGTATGCTTGTTTTCTCATTCAACGCAGTGAGTTGTCAGTTTATTTATTCGCAATAAATTTAGAAGCAACTGCGAACAGCGCTCGTTCCAGCTTTGGAGCGTTCGGCCTGCGCACAGCGCCGCTATTTTGCTTTCCGAAACTGTGCGCACTGTTAAATTTTATAAACTGGTTCAATTCGTTTCCAGGTCATACATTTACACTAATAAAACTGACTTTGCCAAAAAAAAAACCTCGATAATTTTTGGAAACCTGTTGGAAGAAACTCAACTTGGTCCGATTTGTTGCTATTCCCTTTTCACGTTTCACCGGGTTTCAGAATTTCTACGGGCGGCAAGTCTCTGCTGTGTTCCAAAACCCGCGCCCTACCTCGAACACTGCGTACTGCTGAGTACGAACAAATGCCAGACATCGCACGCGGACGAACCTATCACACATATCAGCTAACTATAAAAAGGTGCACCCCAACTCACAAACGGAACTCTCATTTGTTTTTATAACAAGATACACTGACCAGGTAACTTTACAGTTTTAGCCTCGTTCTATCAATGCAGAATATCTGTATTTGGCTCCTTAAATCACGATAAACGTTATTACAGAAATATTGTGAGATGCTAAATGTGATATACTGCAACATGAGTCGCAGTCTGGATATGAAGGTCAAAAACAGTCCAGTATCGCACCTATAGCAGTGGAGCAACCCGCGAACAAGTGCTTGCACCTTTCGGAGGCCCGCTACGCACAAACACGTCCTTTTTTTTTTAACTCTCCGGCTCGCTTGAAAGGCTCTTTGTCTTTAAAAAGATCTGACGCGGCTCGCTGGGCAGGCCGGACGTCTGCACGCACATCGCAACTATTTGCTCGATTTCGTCGCTCAAATCCTTGAGACCGATCAAAATAAGGTGATCGGCAGCAATAACCCTTTCGGCTTCCACGAAACACCTCGATTCGACGCCACAAAAGAGAAACTTGACCACGGCAGCAAGCGAAGGAGCTGCCGTGAGCCTTCATGTCGTAGCCATCTTTGTTTATTTGAACAGTGTTGCCAGATCAAGCAGCGGATGCTGGCGTTGTCAGTTGCATTCTCAAAGTGGTACATTGCAACAAGGAAGGGAAGAAACAGCCGAGCCGGCCAAAAGAAACATTCTGTTCCTTCCTTTGAGTTTGACCATAGCCTCCTTGATAATCGAGGAGGCTATGGTTTGACAAGTTCGCTTGGCTCCTCGATCACACAGGGGAGCGTTGTGTTGTGTGCCACGTGCTGCTCAACCGAGACGAGCCAAGTGGAAGAAAGCTTACGCGAAAGGCCATCAGAGTTGAACAGAAGGCTGCTATCTAAAGGTCAGGTGCTAAGTCATGTGTTGCACACGCCGAATGTTCTTTTGTTGTTTTATTCAAATTTCATCGTATGTGTGGTCGTGTAGAGGTTCCACGGGCCGCAAAGCCTTCTTATTTTCATGTATACAATTGTGCACCCCATGGGGCATATATTGCAGTAAATGACAATATTGGATATAACGAAGTAATGGCGGCTCCCCCTTCAACTTCGTTACAACGAGGTTCGAGTGTATCTAGCTTCACACATTTGATGCCGCCAACGCGATCACTATCGGGCTACAGCCAGTAAAACGATGACATTGAACGTCGGTCTCGTCCCCCATTGGTACATATTCCTACGCATGGCCTACCCACCCTTCCGTGTGCCGTCACCACTCTAAGCACGCAGACCTAAGTTTTCTCCGAGACTCGTCGAAATTCAATACTCAGTCGGGCTCACTCAGACTCGGCGCGGGCGACTTCGTTTACCACCCATCGTCTATACCCAGTCTTCTAAGTGCAATAAATGTTTTCCAAGTTAACGCTTGTGGCGTCTCGTATTTCCCCTCTCCTGTCTGTAATTTAGTGTTTCATAACATTGGAGTACGTGTTGCTTGGCTAGTCGGTAAATAATTATAACTTTGTTAATTCATAACTTTGACCGAAGTGGAATCACTCTTGCATGGTCGCCGGAACTCAGTCGCTGCAGTACCAGAGCAATGAAGCTGGACGGGGTTCTGCCCGTCGACGAATAGCGGCTGGCGGAACAAGTCGGCCGATGGTCAATTTCCGTGCTGGCTGCAACGCTACAGGCCTTCTGCCTGTCAGACAGACAACTTTTTGCATGATACGACTTTCCATTTTCTTTTTTTTTTCTTTTTTTCACATCCTTTGACCACTGCTTCTTTGGGGCAGTTCTCGGACCCTGTAACTGTAGTACCCTAACGCTGCGGCAGTGAGTATATAGAAATAGATAACCCGGTATAGTGCTGCTAATTTCAAGCACATTTTACGTGCCGGCGGAGTCCTGTCGAAGTCTTTCACGTCCATCATTATAAAGAGCATTGGCGAAGTTCGATATTTTGTCCCCAAGGCTCTGTTGCAGATAAACATCGACTGCACAGTCACTGCTGTTGCTGACCATTCGGGGATACCTGCCCATATTGCGCAGCTTCTGCATCAACAGCCACAATGAAACACCTCTTGTGGACGTGTCCTGGCTTTTATCATATCCAGCGACGCTATACCTTAAAACAGTGGGCCTTAGTCCTAAAAGAGAACCGGACTACGACTATTGGCTTCGTGGGCCCAACTATCTCCCTACTGAGGTATATTGGCGAAACCGGCTTAATCGTGTTCATACAATATTTTACGCCGTAGGGTAAACTTCCAAAATTAAACACCAAATAAGCTTTAAAAGAACTTGCTGCAAACGATATGCGCATGCCGTGTGTTAATTAGTTCCACTTAAGTGGCGCGTGATTCCAGATCTGTAGTTTTTATGCGAAAATATTAACTGCAACAAGAACGTCTACGCACCTTCATCGCTTTCATTAGTGTGAGCAAATTTTCGCCCTTTGGTTGCATCTTGTGTGGGTGCCTTGGTTTTTTTTTTTTTCGTTTTTTTTTTTTTTTTTGGGGGGGGGGGGGGGGGTAGGTATTGGGTCATTCCACGCGAAACGTCCCAGCCCAAAAAGCAACCATCGTTAATTTTCTTGAAAAAAAATTGGGCTAGATGGTTATTGTGTGAATAAGGTTTCACCAAAATATCTTCGTCGAAAAAAAATTTTGATCACGTGAGCGCTCTTTGAAGCTTCCGCAAAGAAGCTATAGTCGGTTGGAGGTAAATTTTCAATATCCGACAAATAATACCGCGACCCTCTCGTCGAGATGGCACGCCGCCCTGCGCAGCTCCCACCTCGACGACCAACTCTGGGCTACCTAGCAAGCCTGCGAGGCGGCGAAGAGGCAAGACTTCGATGTCCCCACGTGGGAGGCTATAGGCCAAGCCAACTAAACTGATGGTTTAAATAAAAGTTTGTTCTTCCTCCTCTAGTGTAAAACTAGGTGTAACAACAAATTTTATTTTAGAGAATTCTAGGGGCATCCTTCTTTCAAATAATGTGATAACTGAATACATTTTAGAATTTATCGCGTTTATTTGGCTCAGTAAAAAAGCAAGAAATGTTGTATTTTATATTTTTTGCATAAACTACGCAAAATTTTCACCTACAATACTTTTCTGCTTTACTGCAGGTTGCTATAGTATGCTAAAAATACTTAGAAATTATTAAGGCATATGTTATTTTAGAAAGACACCTCCAAAGTTGGCAAAAAATGAATTTTTCGCGAGATTCAGGCCGCATATAAGCCTTAAGGCCCTCCAGATAAAAATGTCAGATAGCTCAATATGCGCACCGACCTCTTAGCTTGGGATTTAGAAATTTTTATTCGAGTTAATTTTGTTTGAAGCGAGAAAAAAATTTGAAGTCAACAACTAATATCATCAGTAGGCACTGCGTACGTGCCGCCGCTCCCCTCGTCGTCTGCTCGTTGTCGGCTGCGCGTCGCCGTCTCCCGCCCAGCAGACGGCGGCTCATCTATATGCTCATCTATGCTCAAATATGCTCATCTATGCACTGAAGCACAAAAGTAATCCGAACGCCCACCTATTTCATCCCACACTTTAGGAAATAATATCTCAAAATTGGAGTCATCCTAGAAATAATTTCAAGTGGATGCGTCTTTCAAACTCTGCGGCTACAATTTGTAAACTGCAATATGCGCCATAAAGTAATTAATAAGGAAGTTCATTAGCAGTTGTTTGTTAATTAGTTCAATATGCTTTTAGATTTCTCGTGCAAGTATTGTTCGCCTCTGAACAATCCAGCTCAATGACTACAATTATATCTGCTACAGTCGATTTTTAAAATTCTATAAATCTTAAAAATGATCACCCCATATACTAGCCGCCGTCTGCTGGGCGGGAGACGGCGACGCGTAGCCGACAGCGAGCAGACGACGAGGGGAGCGGCGGCACGTACTGCCTACTGATGATATTGGTTGTTGACTTCAATTTTTTTCTAGCTTCAAACAAAATTTAATCGAATAAAAATTTCTAAATCACAAGCTAAGAGGTCGGTGTGCATATTGAGCTATCTGACATATCTTTATCTGGAGGGCCTTAAGGCTTAAATGTGGCCGGAATCTCGGGAAAAAAATCCATTTTTGCCAACTTTGGAGGTGTTTTTCTAAAAAATATATATATGCCTTATGAATTTCAAATTATTTTTAGCATAGACTATAGCAACATGCGAAAAGGAAGAAAAATTATTGTAGGTGAAAATTTTGCGCAGTTTATGCGAACAAATTTCTGAAAACGCAACCTTTCTTGCTTTTTTTACTGAACCAAATAAACGCGATAAATTCTAAAATGCATTCAGTTATCACATTATATGAAAGAAGGATGCCCCTAAAATGCTATAAAATAAAATTTGGTATTACACCTAATTTCAGACTTCAATAAAAAAATGTACCTCCAACCATATTGCTTCTTTGCGGAAACTTCAAAGAGCGCTCACGTGGTCAAAATTTTTTTCGACGAAAATACTTATTCACACAATAGCCACCTAGCCCGATTTTTTTTTTCAAAAAAATCAACGATGGTTGCTTTTTGGGCTAGGACGTTTCGCGTGGAATGACCCTATTAATTTTAAGTATCAGCACGAATTCAATCGGAAACAAGATAAAATGGCTAGAGTGTCTTGTGTTGTTATATTCGCCTCCGTTTCCAATTGAGGCTTAATTTAAGCTTGGAAGCGTACGCCAGGGGCTATATACTATGTTTATGAACCGTCTACGCAGTGATTGTACGTTTCATTCCCATACAACTATAGCGTAACAGGTGATCTGAACCATCGTTTTTCTTGTCCGTGTTTCAGTTTATCTAATTGTACATTCCAATGAGTATTCTCTCGCGTTCACGCCACGGGAGTTGATGGCGAGCCACACGCGTCATCCTGATGATACAGAGGCGAGCGACATAGACTGAAGAAGAAGGGAAAGGGCAAGCCGCGCTGACACCAGGCGACGACTCTGCGATTTCGCCGTGGAGCTCTTCCGCGCTCCAACGTGCAAACTTTTGAGCCATAATCACGCAGCCGTCGCCGATAAGCGGAGGAGAGGTGAGCGAGAGAGAGACCGCGCCACGATAGCGACGGCCCGGACGACGCTGGCTCCGACCTTCTACGCGTGTCCCGAGACGTCGGCGATCCCGTCTTCCGTGAGCCAAGCCCCTTGTGCAGTGTTTTGAGTACCTGGCCTGGTCAGTTCTAAGCGTCGCGTCACCGTGTATCATGTGACTCTGCAAAAACCACGCTCGCATCCCGTCAAGTTTTGGCACACGTGTACGAGTGAGATCTAAGAGAAAGCGTCGGCTTCTCGGCTACCCGAGTCAATTGCCTGGTAAGCTTGAAGCTTTAATTGCCTCTGTTTTTACCCGCTTTTTCTTAGACTCTATCTGATCAGTGTGTAACGGCGCGTGTACATGTTATTTGTACAAGTGCGAAACTACGGTCACACGCGTACGGTACATCAGGCACCTTGCGAGTACACGATATCGCTCGGATGTCGCAACTATCGGACAGAATATGCAATCACTGGGAAAGCTAGCACACAACTAGCGATACGCAGGCTTGTATACACTTTCGATGACTACTCGTCATATCACATCATAATAATTTAATGTGTTATCTGTGTCAAGGCTACACTTGGGCTATAGAGAGATGCCCCAGAGGACTTTTGACCACTTCGGATTCTTCCATCAGGCATATAAATCTTAGTATATATATAGCCGTTTCCTTCCTTTTTAAAAAAAATCAGTCCCTTGATGGAACCATCAAGTGTTCTTGCCAGCAAGCGTTGTGCAAGTTTTAATATATATATATATATATATATATATATATATATATATATATATATATATACCTTTGGTTTAGGCCTAGCCCAATCATCCAACGCTTTCCAATATAACTTTCCTCCTGCATATTTCTTGTAGACTATCGATGATTTATGTGTTATCTAACAATAAATTCAGCGACATCAAGCGCATGATTGGTACTAATCGTCGCGCCATTGATAATGCAGACGTGTTTGCTTCCACGCGTGCAAGTATGATATCTGTGAACATAATTATTTCGTTATCTCACTCTTTTAGGCAACACTTCGCCGTCCCTGATAAAAGGTCGTCTCGCACCACACACGTTCCTCGCCAAGACCCAGAGGCCAGTAAGGCGAAAAACATTCTTCCTTCCGAGCAATATGGCGGTGGTGAACCAACAATTTCACCACCCCACGCTCAGACCACCGCCTCCATTGACGGTAGGTGAACATGTTGATTGGAGGCTATTCGTGTCCGTACGCTAAGAAATTTCGCTTGCATTGCGTGCACAAGCATGACAAACAACTTACATGCACGATTCAATTTCTTGTTAATGAATGTAGACAAAATATGTAACAAATGTCAAGTACCTGTGTGGTATAAATATGCGCATATACACAGCAATCAAAGACAATATACGATGACAAAATGACCATCATGACAAAAGAGCGCTAAAACGGGGAAAGACAGCAAGCACGGACGCAGCGCTCACTCAGAGCTGCGTCCGCGCTTGTCGCCTTGAACTGTTTTGTCATAATGATCGCGCACTAACCGTGCAGGATCGTAAGACAAAACGGTAATTTATAACTGACAAAATCGTCTTACAATTGCTATTTCTCTATCGAAATTCGTATACCGTCACAGGTATGTCTGTTGACGACATATACGACGACAGGGTCATGGGCCGAATTCACTTTTTGTCCATAAGTGATATTTGCCATGAAGTAGCAGTCTGCACTAATACGCGCGGCATTAGGATTTGCTCGAATTTGCTCTTACAAACAATTCCAGCATAAGAGATATTGTGAATTCAGGCCCAGCAGACCATGTACAAGGTTTCTTGCAGATTTTTTTCATGGTGCTTATTTGTATTACTTTCTTTTTTTGCGATAGCAATTATATGGACACTCCACTGGGGGGTATTCTGTAAGAGTCCACCTAGTGGACTGTCCACTTCGGCTGTCGCCATTGGCTGCCGCTTCACGAGCGCGAAGGTGCCAGCCAGTCTCCCTCGCGCTCGTGAAGCGGCAGCCAATGGCGACAGCCGAAGTGGGCAGTCCACTAGGTGGACTCTTGCAGAATACCTCCCCAGCTGAATTTTCGCTGGCGGCGTCGCCGTGCGGTTCCATATAAGGTCCAAATGAGATAAGATCCCATCGCGCCCCACGCTCCCCATGCTGTGGGTGCGAGTGTCAGCCGAGAAAGGTGGTGGCTTGATGCGTGTTAGTTTTGGAGGTGACGTGATAAAGCGCGCGCAAGGTGGGGGAGGGGAGATGAGCGAGCGGTACCATGATCAAGCACGCGGGGGGGGGGGGGGGGGGAGGGGCAGGGCAGGTGAGCGAGCGTCTCCTCCGCTGGCCCGGCCATGGCTGCGAATGGCTGTCCGCGCGGCTGAGCGCGCACACCGCCCGCACCCTGTCTTAGAGGTAATCTCCGTCGGGTGCAAAGCTTGGGCGAGCCGAGATGGCTGGTGGCCATGTATGCTTTGTCTTCTCGGGCGCCATTGTTGGAGGTCGCGTAATCTCAAGTTTCAAAGATGCGTTGAAGCGAGCGGCAGGCGTTGTTCGCTTCCCTCTGCTTGCATGCGGCCTTCATCACGCCATCGTTGTGGTAGCTAGATTTCACAATCATCGAGTGAAATCTGCTAAAGTTTGCCTGTGCGCGTATTACAGCATGCTTATTACTGTTAAATGCATGCTTATTACTGTTAAATACCCGGGTGTCTTACTTGACAGTGACTTCGCCTGGAATTCCCACCTAGCTTACGTTTGCTCAAGGCTTCGTGCAGTTTAAATTATGGGGTTTTACGTGCCAAAACCAGTTCTTATTATGAGGCACGCCGTAGTGGGGGACTCCGGAAATTTTGACCACCTGGGGTTCTTTAACGTGCACCTAAATCTAAGTACACGGGTGTTTTCGCATTTCGCCCCCATCGAAATGCGGCCACCGTGGCCGGGATTCGATCCCGCGACCTCGTGCTCAGCAGCCCAACACCATAGCCACTGAGCAACCACGACGGGTTCGTGCAGTTTCAGGTACCTTATACAACATTAGATATTATATGCCTTTATCCGTTCGTAAAATGATTCTACAAGCACTGGGTTATAGTATACTTCGTTATTTAATTACGGTTTTCGGTCACTGCGCGATTCGATGGAAAAACAGAACTCTACCCTTCGATCTATTCTGAAAATAATTAGCTACGATTTAGGATTACCTCCAGGCATTGACCTTTTCAAGGTATTAAGATGCTCAAATTTTAACGCCCTTCTCAAAGAAATGGCTATCCTGAGGCATTTTTGGTCAAACAAATATAAGGTCAAATATGTTCCTGCGCGCTGTCTTCGTCCTAAAGATAGCTTTCGGGTGATCCGCTGCTCTACCAGATACGGTCAGCGCACTCGTAATTACCTCGTGCCCTCCTGTCTCAATCAACTACCAGCAAGTGCCTTTCGTATGAAAACAAAATATAAACTAAAGCAAATTCTCCGTCGCATTAGTCTTTAATATTTTAGCCCTCGGCCTTCCCTTGCAGGCTCACTCTAATCATAGATAACTATCTGACATGAACGCCTTAAGAAGACGATCGACATATGGTTCGGCGACTGCATCATACAGGTGCCGAAGTGTAAGAATATACTGTGAAGACAATAACTTGTTAGTTTGTTGTTTATTTGGGCGTCCTGTACCCTACTGGCGTCATATGTATTTTCCTATCATGTGCTCTTTTTCATTTTCAGATGTCATTACTGGTTCTCAGGGCGGTTTTTCAATATTGTATAACAACATAATCGCCATTTCGTTGCTTTGCATTGCGAGTGCCACCTTACACTACATTTCCTTCTAATTAACGTTTGTTCTCCTTGTCTTTTATTTCCATCCTCGTTGCTGCTGGGGTTCTTCCTTTATTTTTCCTTTACTTGCTTATTCCTGTCAAAAAAAATGTTTTTGCATATTCTGTTGTGTCTGTGATATAGCAGTTTTGTAAACGCTGCCTGTCGGCTCCGCCCTTCAAGCCCAATGCGGCTTTGGCAGGCCTATCATGTATTGATGCCAATGAAAGTCTGCTAATTATTATTATTATTATTTATTTATTTATTTATTTATTTATTTATTTATTTATTTATTTATTTACTTACTTACTTACTTACTTACTTACTTGCTTACTTACTTACTTACTTGCTTACTTACTTACTTACTTACTTACTTACTTACTTACTTACTTACTTACTTACTTATTTACTTACTTACTTACTTACTTACTTACTTACTTACTTACTTACTTACTTACTTACTTACTTACTTACTTACTTACTTATACCCCTGTCAAGCGGACAAGTTAAGTGCACTTACGGAGAGTGTCACTCGGCTTAAGTGCATTTTGTCAAATCTAAACGTCGCAAGTGGAGTGTCACTCGCTGCAGAGTGTACTCCGGTCAAAGTGCGTTCACGGAACGCACTTTGCTGGCCGAGTGCGTAGCCTCGTCGCGAGCGTTTTCAATGGTATAAAATGTAATGCATAAAAAGGACATAGAAGTTCATTTTAGTGGTTGAACACCTCTTGCACACAAATAATAGCCTAAAACGCGTTCATATTCTGTTCGAGCAGGATCAAATGCCGCCTCGTCGCACGCCGCTATGTCGTTCTGGATTGGCTAGGCATTTTTCTTGGCCGGCATTGACTTGCCACACTCTTGAATAAAAAATATTTTCGTTTTTTGTTGAAAAAACATAGATTAAGTTTGTTTTAATTAATAATACAGCGTAAGACAATCACTTTTGAGAAGTACTTTTCTTTTTAATCTACGTTTTCACAAAACGCGCTCGTAGTCTGTCGCCATTTTTTTTACTGCGAGTGCACTCTGTTTTCCCGTTTAGAACCGCGTAGCCTAAAGTGTCACTCAAGGTCCCGAAGTGCACTCCCCATAAGTGCACTTAACTTGCCCGCTTGACAGGGGTATAACTTACTTACTTACTTACTTACTTACTTACTTACTTACTTACTTACTTACTTACTTACTTACTTACCTACTTACTTATCAGCGTGCACACAGCGCCCGCGTTTCATTACAGTGGGGGTGTGTATAGTGAGGAATAGTAACCAAGAAAAGCAGGT
Source organism: Dermacentor silvarum (assembly GCF_013339745.2). Classification (NCBI taxonomy): domain Eukaryota; kingdom Metazoa; phylum Arthropoda; class Arachnida; order Ixodida; family Ixodidae; genus Dermacentor; species Dermacentor silvarum. The sequence continues at coordinate 29,877,168 of NC_051159.1, forward strand.
AAAGCAACACACTAAGCAGGCCAAACTTTGTTTCTACATTTAAATTGAACGCAACAATTAATTTACGCATGCTTTCTCTGTAGTCATTGTTTTCATATCTTCATATGGTTGCTCGACTAACATAAAAATGGGAGCTGCTCGGATCTCCTTGTGCTTCTCGCTGAATCTTTAGAATAGGTTGTGTCTGGCAGAGACGTGAATCCGATTAGCAAATTTCTTCTGTGAAAAAAAACTAAATAAGGGTTGTTCGGGACCTACTTGGATGGGACAGGGCAATGTGCGGCTCTTTACGAAAGCGTCGCCTGCGAAGCAATGGAGACAGATAGAAGAGAAGATATTAGGAATTCGCATTATTGCTTTGAGAGTTTCTTTCTCATGTCTTGGTATTAGTTTGATGTGTATGTGATAAGGTAACTGCATATTGTATGTACCATCTGCTCAACAAGAGCCAAGGAGTAGCCGGTGCCGTACTTGTGCGCCGTATTTTCTGACCCGTATCACCTGACCCTGCACTGTAGGAAGGAGACGTAAGGACGAAGAGAGAGAAAGAAGGAGAGACAAATAAAACAAGCTGCGTGGCCACGTGAAGATGCGCAGCAAGTCTATAAACGGTCGCAGAGACCTGTCGACTTGAGGTACTCAGTAATGTTCAGATTGCTTTCTGCGCCAAGGATCTGTCCAAGGTTGGTCCAAGGATCTTCAGTTTCGAAGAGTCGTGATGCCTACTGAAAGCATGCAAGTACTGGATGCAGGGCCTCCAATACTTGTGTAGCGCCCACCGACGCTGCTATGCGGGGACGCTAAGGTCGGCGTTCTCGGCTGGCGCTTTGGGGCCGGCCGCGGATGGCGAGGAGAATAAAGTTGGCAGCGCGTGCTAGCGGCGCAAGCACGGCACGCGCCAGTCCGTTCTAAAAGTCTGCTGAGCTGGTCCTCTTGGTCGTGCGCTCCGCGGCGACCCCTCGGTTTCCTACATTGGTGACTTCGGACGTGATCCTCAGAGTATCAACAAGGACCGATTCAGCATCGCCTGCTACCGAGCCCTGCCCGCGGCCATGGACCAGCTGGAAGAAGAGTGGCGCCCACCAACGCTCGACGACCCTTGGCGTTTGCAACTGTGGCCCTACCGTCCGCACAGCCCTATCGTGTGGTTCGCGCAGGTAGACGCACAGCTATACGTAAATGGCGTGTCGTCACAGCTCTGGCGGTACCTACTCCTCAAGCGAGAAATTCCCACCGACGTCTTTTCTCGTCTTGACCTTCTGTCATCAGACCAGAACATGTACGAGGGCCTCAAGACCGCCTTCTTTCAACACTTTGGCGTACCAGTTCCCGATCACTTACGCAGCACGACACAGTTTCCTTCAACGGCTGACGCTTCTGAAGGAATGGCTCAAACTACGTCGTCCTCTTCACCATCGGAGCCGGGTGAACGCTGCGCCACTGCTCGCGAATCTTGCGCAGCACCTACACCGCAGGAGCCACTGTGCGGAGACAACAAGACAACTGCGCCTCCCGCGTCTCGTTCGTTCCCCGACGGAGAACAACCTCCCGCCACACTGCCCGCACCATCAACTACACAACTGGTGAGCCCGCTAGTCCTCAGCAACGACCACCTTGCATCCACGCCAGATCATACCAAAGAGTCGGCATGCACTCCACCCCCACCCGAGTTACATGGCGTCCCCAGTCCAAGCTGTGGAGATGACTCAGCAGCGAGCCGTGCCTTCACGGCTGACGAGACGCATATCAGTGCGCCTGTTCCGCACGAGATCCTGCGGCAACACTGCGGTGAGACTGTTCCTCCAGCTATCACGTGCACTGAACTTCCTAGCTACGCCAGTGTCTTTCTCGTGGAGCCCTTGTCGCATGTCTCCTCTCGCAGCGCACGTTCAGTGTCTCGGCTTCAACGCCCCAACCACACTGCCTTGACGTTTGGCCACAAGGAAGCCTCCCCGGCTTGCTGTGCTCGGCGTCGGAAAACTCGTGCCCAGCGCGGCCGGCAGCCCCGCTGCTTCGCCGGTTTTCGTCGCTGCGTCCACCAGATTTTACACAGGTGCCAGGCCGGACGCTGCTACAGCGCACTTCGAAAGCGCCCGCCCTCAACACCAAGCCTATGTTCACGGGTCCGACTGACATTCACACGTTGGCACCACGCTAACTTCAATAGAGCGAACCGGGTCCCGTCGTTGCGGGCTTGTCACCACGGTCGCAGCATCAGCGGGTGTCGGATTCGATGTTGCTGTCGGCGCCGACGCACCCCACCACCGGCTTCACCGCTTGACCAGCCCAAACTTGGACGATGTCATCGTGGCTGCCGCGTTCCCCGCACCGTTCTGCGGTCGACCGTCCATGCTCACCGACCATACATCTGCATCTGCAGCTTAGAGCGCCAATGGCGTCGCCCCTGCGCCCTCCTAGATGCAGGGATCATCGGGGCCACGTTCCTCAAGCTGCCGCCACCAAAACCTCGTCCGCTGCTGCACTCACAGGCCAGACCACCCCAGTGAATCGCGCACATTTCGCCGTTCCGTCTGGGCGGGGGGCCCTGTAGCGCCCACCGACGCTGCTATGCGGGGACGCTAAGGTCGGCGTTCTCGGCTGGCGCTTTGGGGCCGGCCGCGGATGGCGAGGAGAATAAAGTTGGCAGCGCGTGCTAGCGGCGCAAGCACGGCACGCGCCAGTCCGTTCTAAAAGTCTGCTGAGCTGGTCCTCTTGGTCGTGCGCTCCGCGGCGACCCCTCGGTTTCTTACACTTGTAAGGTTCTTCGAGCTAATGGTGCCTGCAGCTGAGTAAGAAGAGCGCGATGGACTTCAACTAGCGACTACAGAATGACGACGACCCGCCGGTCTTGCTCGCTCTGACAAGTTCTCGGGAGGGGATAGTGAGTTCATTTATGTCACTGTCTTGAAAGTCACAGGATGGATGGCGCCCTGACACTGTAAAGGACAAGGATCAGCAGCCGCGCTCTCCACAGCTTCCTTGTCTTTGGCACATTGTCCTTAGAATCCAGTCTGCTTAATCTGGGTGGCAGAGGAGTTGAAGATGAGTGGCTTTGCATGCGCATAACCGAAGCTGTGTATGTCTTTGATGAAGCTTGATCGGCGACAGAAACGCCTTCGGGGTCGTTTTCTTACCAATGTCGGCAGCTTCTCGATGAGACGAGTAATGTTCACATTGCTTCAATAGTAATGTTCACCTCACCGTTTGCTTCAAAATGGCCAGTTATTTCTGAATTAGGGGAAATGCCTAAAATTTGCATCATGCATTTTGCATGATGCAAATTTGCATCATCAGAGATAGTTGGGCCACTTCAAAAAAGTGGCTTTGAAACTGTCAGTGCGATGAGGTTCGGAGCAGCGGTATCAGGTCATCGCGTTTCTGCACACACTCACGTGTCCAAGCTTCACGCATTTCCTGCACGGAAGTGGTCTTGGTATGAAGGTGTGTAACGTGGTTACAGGTTCAACATGTATTGCCAGGATATTCTTGCGGGTTGTAAAAGTTAGGGTCGGGCATATCAAAAGGGGGTAGCTGGCCATGACGTCGTCCATCTCATCGATGCCGAGCACGACATTTAAGAACAGATTCGCATCGGGAACGAAGAGTGCTGGTTTTACTTATATTAATTACACCAGGAGCAGAGAACGTTACATCTCAGCAGTGCAGCATGGCTGCACTGCTGAGATTTTATAATCTACGTTTATAATTTATATAATACAATCATTTTATAATTTTATGATCAACGTTTGATAACGTGATTGGTCTGTAGCTTCCAACAGAACGCAGTTTTTTCTTGTCTGAGCTTTTTGGAATTAAAACTGTGTGGTTTTTGCAAAAAGATTGTGGAAGGGCGTCCACCTCTAAACTTGTAATAAATATATCCAATAATATAGAACTGATAATTCCTTTGAACGCTTTGTAAAATTCGCTTGAAAGTCCATCAGGGCCGTGGGTTTTCGATAAAGGCAGCTGATCAATAGCTAGCTCAATTTCTTGGATGGTAACAGTACCACTGATGAATGCACACTCCTCATTTTGTAAAGGTTTTACTAGAGTCACAAAACTCTCTAAGACTTTTGCATCATGATCTTCGGAAGGTGTAAACAAAGCATTGTAGGAACTTTCAAACTGTGAAATTATGTCATTCGTATTTATTACAAGACTACCTTTGGAGTATATTTCCGAAATTACTTTTGAAATACCGTGACGTTGCTCATCAAGTAAAAATTGACGTGTTGGCTGTTCAGAGTGCAAAGCACGCCTGTTTCGAGATCGAACTCGCGCACCTCGATCGGTAACGCAGTGCGTCATACTTTTGTAACTCACATTTAATATTTTCTATGTCTTCTATGTAAGTGCCTGGCATTTCGGATTCCATCTCGTAAATGCTACTTAGGCTCTTGAGAAGCATTCTTTCTTCATTTTTTCTATAAAATGCTTTCACCGACCCAATTTGTATAGCCACTGTGTGAACTTCTTGCTTAAAGAGTTCCCAAGAAGCAAATAATGGCAAGTCTGCAGAAAAACAAGTTGTTAGGGCCATATGCACACGATTAATAAATTCCTGATCATTTAGGAGCTCAGAGTTAAGTTTCCAAAGTGCCCACTGTGGTCGGAAATTGGTTACAGATTTCTCACCAATCTTTGCGATAACCATACAGTGATCAGAGAACGAAACTGGGATAGTACTACAAGACAGTCCTCGGGAAAGGAGTGAAGAAGAGACATAAATTCGATCAAGGCGGGCGTAAGAGTGACGTTGAATTCGCGTATAAGAGTAAGAACCCTGTCCCGACGCTCCTATATCTATGAGCCCTGCATTCTCTATCACGTTAGACAAAACTTCACCACTCCTGTCTCGCTGAATGTTAATGCCGCTTCTATCACTTGGATCACATACACAATTGAAATCTCCCATTAACACAATGCAGCGTTCACAGTCCAGTAGACTAGACACAGTATCAAATAAATAATTCGTTTAGCAGCGTCATTAAATGCGTAGAGGTTAACTATTCGCCATGGTACACCCTGCAACACAAAATAGCAGTATATATATATATATATATATATATATATATATATATATATATATATATATATATCGGCCTTCAGCGTCCACATGGTAACTAAATGCTGAACCAAGTAGGGTCTTTTTCAGAACCAGGAAGCAGCCCGCGGAAAAACCAAGAGCGTGTGAAACGCAGATATTATACTCAGACACAAAAGGTCGCAAGGCCCTTTCTGTTTCGTCATCACTCTCAATCTTCGTCGCCTGCACGGCGACGAAGTCGAGGCGATGCCTAGATAAAAGCCGGCGAAGCTGTGCCTGTTTCTGCAAAGACCTAAGGCCCCGTACATTCAAAGTTGCGAAGAGAAGTTGCTGTGCCAGCGCAATGGCGACTAACCACTATACGGACCTAATGATCTATGTGGTCGGTCCTTGAGGGCAACGGTGAGGCACCCTCCAAACCCCCACCAGGCCTCCTGGACCGTGATCGTCGGCACTTTCCCGAGTGTTTCGATGTCTTGCGGCGACGTGCTTTTCTTGTGGTACTGGTCGTGTCGCTGTCCGTGCTTGTTTCTGATGTGTTTGTCGCACGGCGCTTCGGAATTGATGTATCTGCGTTACTTCGTCTGTCCTCTACCAGCACAGGGCCCGTGTCGACAAGCTTGGGTGTAGCAGATGATTCATTATCGGCTGCCTCTTTAGCTTGCTGGGCAGGAACTGGCTGTCTGATTACGGGCGCCTCATTGCACTGTTGCTTGGACTGATCATCTGTAGCTTTGCTACCTTGTCATTGTCTTTGACATTGTCTTTAACATCTAGACGACACTTGCTGGCACAACTGGTCCCCGCAGCAGATGGAACTTCTCCGGTCGCGTCGAGAACCTCCGTGGCATCCAGTATGTGATCTTGCAAGCATTCATCTGGAGGTCGTGTCCTATGTCGTAACTTGTCGGCGTATGTTACCACACATTCTTTAGCTGTGTGGCCAAAGCGCCGGTAGTCTTCACAACGTAGGGTTCTGCAGTTGCGACGAATGTGGCCAACCTTGTTACAGCGGAGACAAAGCGAGGGTCTGCCTGGAATCAGTAAAAGGCTCTGCACTCCACAGACAGGTAGGAGATGTGGAATGTCACCCACACCTACTCCGACAGCAAGAGACAACATCACATCACGGTTTAGAGTACGCATTTGTTCCATCTCCGATACTCTCGAGCTTTCTGCTGATATAGATTTCACTTTCCCGTTTACAAGCCTGGAGTGAATCTCGAATGTAGGCGCCTTCCAAACGCACAGGTAGCCGTAAAAGCTTCATTTTTACTTCCGTGGGCTCGGGGTCCATGACGATGCAGCGTCTTCCTTTCGCTGAGAAATCCCCGCACGTGACTAGATTTGATTTTGTCATTGCTGAGCCACGGTTCCAGAACATATGCATTTATGCGAACCATATGATTGCGCTCGAGCGTCGTCGTCCACAGCTGGCGCGTTCGCACGCTCGTGCTCTGCGAGGTGAAGAGGTTTTGCGCGCTATGAGAGCGAGAGAAAGACGCATTCACGGAGCGGGTCTCCTGGAATGCGGTGTCGGTGTTGCAAGCGGCGCTGTGCAACGCGCAGTAACGGCCGTAAGTCCGAGACGGGCGAAAAGAAATGATCATCTTCATGAGTAATAAGATTAAAAGTTCACGCGCACTTCCGGAAAATGCTGGGCTACGTTCACCAGCTTCGCTGTTTCAAACGTTGCGCGGCCGAGTGCAAGGTTTTTTTCTTCGGTAATATAGCGAAATACTCACTCGATTCAGAAAGGAAAAAGAAGTCGTGGATTTCTTTTTATTTACAGTAATCTTATTAAGTAGTAGTTAACATGGATTCAGCCACCACTGTGTAACACAAACTTGCACATGACTGCGGAATGAGTGCAAGTTTGTGTTTTTATTTTACCTGTCGGTATCGTGATCATTTGTACAGAACCTAGGAGGTCAAATAAATCGGAATAAAACGCAGGCAGCTAAAGATATATCAAAGTATGTACGTTACCTTGAGAATGGGAAGTCGGGCGCACTTCAAGACAACAATATTTCTAGCGCCTTTACAATATTTTCAGAGAATAATAGTGAAATTCAGAGTGTTGAATGCGTCTCCTATTTCCCGTTGGAAATGAAGCACATGCACTGGTACACACTGGTTGTACTATATAGGTATATAACACGTTAAAATATTCCACGGCTTCTTGACACTTGGTCTAGGCCAACTTTTCACAGGGCATGTCGTACGAGGATTTCTCGTACCACTGGACTATTCGTCACACGGAAAACTACTCGAGTTGGGAGCTGGGTTTACGATGTGGCAAGTTTTGCATATCACACATCAGAGCGGGTCCACACATGGGGCTGCTCTGCGTATGATCCACCCAGTCATGAACATGAACCTCAGTATGACCTGCAAAATGATATTTTACAATAAAACGAATCTTGTCATAAACTTGTCATCATGCCATTTATTTACCTTGAAGACCCCACGAGGAAGTATTACATAAGGGGTGGGTGTACATAAAGAATAAACAAAACATTCGAAATTGCGATAACAGGTATTCAGTCCCATTGGCAGAAAAAGCTTGATGGACAAGTTATAGTGACGATATTGCGAGGAAGGCTGTTCCAGTCTTTGGCTGCACGAGGAAAAAAAGATGCTGAAAAATTAACAGTTCTTACACGTGTACGAGAAACTTGCAGTTGGTGACCAGTGCGACGAGATATGCTCGTGAGGTGATGTAAGGAGCACTATTAGGTGATGAATAGAAAAGTTTGTGAAATAGACAAAGCGTTGCTATGCGTCGGCGGAGAGATAAAGTTAGCAACTCAGATTCCGCTTTGGGGGCGGTAACACTGACTTTGTGAGAATAATATGAGTGAATGAATCTGGCGGCACAATTTTGTACCACTTCAAGGTCATCTACGAAGCATACTTTATGCGGGGACCATATGGCTGACGCATACTCTAGTTTCGAACGCATAAGTGATTTATAGGCTACTAATTTAACGTTTTTGGGCGCGTGACGAAGGTGACGTTTCATAAAACCGAAAGCTTGCCGATGATAAAACATGTGCATGCCATGACAGGTCATTATACAAAGTAACGACGAAGTATTTGAATGATGTTACTGGTTGTATAGGTTCGTTAGCAACTGCGTACGGGAATGTAACGGGGCACTTTTTGGCGGGTAATGGAAAGCAGTTTACATTTAGTCCGGTGAAGGGTGATTAGCCACCGGTCGCAACCTTCCTGGACACAGTCTAGAGCATGCTGAAGTTTTTACTGCGACGCAATGGTTAGAAACTGATGGGTAAATTACTGTCAGCGAACTTTCGGATATGGCAAGATAGATGTTGAGGCAAGTCGTTAATACGAGTATATATTAGAAATAGGAGAGGGCCGAGAACAGAACCCTAGGGTACACCGGATGTTACAGGAACAGGGTCAGAGACATGGTTATTAACAAGAACTTGTTGGGATCGGTTAAATAAGAATTCCTCGATCCAAACCAGGACGTTGCGGTCCAAGTTTAACTGGGTTAGTTTTAATAGCCATCGTTGATGCGACACTTCATCAAACGGAACTGAGATTTGAACAATGCGAAGAAAACAAGGACACGAAGAAACAAGGACACGAAAAGGACACACGAAAGGAAAAGGACACATGAAGGACACGAAAAGGCGGAAGAGTGTTATCTGCCATGTGCAATAAAAAAAAAAAAAAACTCTTCGAATTAAAGAAACAAGGAAAACTGGTGGTACACTGCACGCTATTGTTGACACTTGACAGTTGCCTTGATTCTAAAAGATTATACCTAACGTAAGATAGATTTATGCTGCAAATGCCCACCGTTATCACCGCTGGCGATGATACAGCCAACACCTCCTAGACTGTCTAGGAGGTATTGATACAGCTCAGGAGAGTATGCTGTATACGTAATCATTTAAAATGAAAAACGACGCTCATGAACGGAACATGAAAGGGATACAGACAATCAAAAAAGAAAGTAGGGCTAGCTCGTGCATATTCCAGACTTGAGACATTTAATTAGCGCTAAAAAGACGTGGAGCGAGGTCGATTAGCACACGGTACATTTAGCGTTAATTAAATATGTCTCGATCAAGTCTGGAATATAGACACTAGCGTTGACTTGCTCTAAAATATTAAAAAATTTGCATACGTACTATATATGGCGCTCAGTATGAGCCACACCGAGAAAGCGCGTGGCTTATGCCGAACGCGATCGTGCACACAAGTTGAGAGATGGAACCAAGGTGGCATAGAGGAAACACAAAACGCGAAACACGATCAGAACAAATTACTTCCTGGAGGCTAACGTTCGAGCGGCGGCGTAGAACCGCGATGTCCTCAAAGAGGTAGCAGGAAGGTTAGGCCGTATTTGGCAGGTAATAGGTGGCAGGTTAGTAGCAGGTGGCTAAATAATAAAACCACGTCGTGCCTACATCACGACTGCTACGAGACGGCGGAAGCACGCAATCCTCACAATCGTCATCATCAGCAGCGTGGGTGCGACAGTGATCAGTAGAGAGGAATCAATAAGGTGAGACTCAAAATGAAGTTGAAAAAAGAAATCTTCAAAAGCAATCAGCAGCTAAAGCCAGAAAGGCGAAGGAGGAAGGATAATAAATAAACAAATAATGAGGGAATGGGTGCAAGAGAAACATAACCTAAGGAACGAGAACTGAAAATTTTGGCAATTTAATTCTTTATAAAAAAAAAGACTTCCGTGTTCCGTTTGTGTGCGGTATTTTCCTTTTCTAGCTTTCTTTCTGTCTGTGTTTTTTTTTTCTTTTAGTTTTCCGCGATTAACCAACAGTGTGAAATGTAAGCAATCAGCGTTGTCACGTTTCAAGCTTTTTACCACTGACCTTGCTCGGATAGTGTTCAATCCGTGCATGTACGTTCGAACATTTGGTCACACGTTGTTTTTGGTAAGTGTTGCTGCCAGCGTTGTTTGTTGTAGTAGTTTCCCAAGCCGTCCCACGATTATGCAACACGCGCAGCCCATGAGTGCGGTTCAAGCTTCGCAAGAGTGGCGCGAGGCTCGGCAACTCGAGTTTCTCTTTTTTGCTAAAAAAAAATACTAATAACAATAAGTTGTACACAAGACTCGTCACCTGCCATAAACTCCACACGGTGCAAGAACTAACATTTTAAAGCATTTCTTTTCTCGAACAACATAACACAGTGGAATAATTTAATGGATTGCTGGCTCTGACGTAACCTACCTTCTGATGTCCCTGCATCTAAAAAAAAAAAAAAAATGTCGCAGTTTCACTCAAAAGGCGAAGCATCAATTGCGATATCAAATTAGTAGAGAGCTATACGGAGTAAGGATAGTAGTTTTTATCAGTTGTATAAACTTGGACATGCAGCAGCACCAGCAACGCACAGAACTGCTATCTACGCCATCAGCGTTTTGCTCGCGTTCGCACCGAACGCGCGCGGCGTTGGTGACTATTGCCGGTGCCTCTGGAGGCGGCTCGGAGGTTTTCGACGAGATCAGAATGGGACACTCGTCGAGCAGCGTCGGAAATCTTCCCCACCTTCTCGCCTGGCAACGTTTTCATATAAATACGCATTTGGTGCCGCAGCTAAACGTCGCCTCCCCTCCCTCCCGTCCCACCACGGCCTTTCGCGCGGCGGAAGAAGTCGCGTTTGCTCTCTATATATATGGTGGTTGTAAAGGAGGAAAGATACGCTTAATTCTGCAGCCCTTCAGGCAGCACGGCGCAGAACGCGCGTTTGCTCTCCGACGTGCGTTCGCTCCCCGTGAAAGCGCGCGTCCCTCGCGCCCTTTCACTCGCACATACAGCGTCCGGAGCGCGGCGACGATTTCAATTCCGTTGACGTCATACGGAACCTCACGGCGACGACGACGCCGACGGCAGAAATCTGCTTTGGAGTGTCCATATAATTGCTATCGTAATAAAAAGAACAAACTGCGAGAATTGATAGCCAATGAACTTATCCCTGTTTATTGTGGTGATTATGTATCTGCTAACACAAATAAATAAATAAATAAATAAATAAATAAATAAATAAATAAATAAATAAATAAATAAATAAATAGGATCCCAACGCAACATCTGGGCTAGAGTAGTAAATGACTCCGGATTAACCTTGGTCCCCCAGAGTTCCTTAATTTGACTAAAAGTTGCGAGCTTTTTATTGCGATATCAATTATATGGACACTCCAATGCGGATTTCTGCCGTCGGCGTCGCCGTCGCCATCGCCGGCGCCGTGAGGTTCCGTATGACGTCAACGGCGATGAAATCGTCGCCGCGCTCCGGACGCTGTATGTGCGAGTGAAAGGGCGCGAGGCACACGCGCTTTCACGGGGAGCGAACGCACGTCGGAGTAGTAGTAGTAGTAGTAGTAGTAGTAGTAGTAGTAGTAGTAGTAGCAGTAGCAGCAGCAGCAGTAGTAGTAGTAGTAGTAGTAGTAGTAGTAGTAGTAGTAGTAGTAGTAGTAGTAGTAGTAGTAGTAGTAGTAGTAGTAGTAGTAGTAGTAGTAGAGGTTGAGGAAAGGAAAAAAGAAGCACGTCGGAGAGCAAACGCGCGTTCTGCGCCGTGCTCCCTGAAGGGCTGCAGAATTAAGCGTCTCTTTACTATACACAGATGCCGCGCAGTACCCCCGAAAAGCAGCCATGGCAGTCAGTGTTGTCGACCATAACCTTCAAGAGGTGGTCTCGATGACGGTCCGCACTGCCAACACCCTCGAAGCAGAGGAGACAGCCATCGCCTTAGCCATCGCCTCTAGTCAAACCAAGAGAGAGAGAGAGCAAGCGAGAGAGGAAAGGCAGGGAGGTTAACCAGAAGTCAGTTTCTGGTTTGCTACCCTACACTGGGGTGGGGATAAAGGGGTTGGAGACAGTGCAAAGAGAGAGAGAGAGAGAGCGAAAAAAACAGAAAAAAAAAACACAGGCATTGGTAACAAAGGAGGCGTTCCAGTCACAGACGTTCACACAGGCCAGTGGACTTCAGGAACCGCAGGAGCGCTTGCACGCCCTTCTGATGCGATGTTGAGTCGCGTCGATGTTGCAGAATTGTTTCTTCCGATAACGGCTGGTCATCCAACTGGTTCAGCACGACGGAGAGCGATTGTCTCTGCACACTGTATTGTGGGCACTGACAAAGAACATGACGAATCGTTTCCGCGTCTCCACAATTGTCACATGCTGCACTGTCGGCCATCCCTATGCGGAACGCGTAGGCATTGGTGAACGCGACGCCCAACCATAGCCTACACAGAAGGGCCGCATCTCTTCGGGGAAGTCTTGTTGGAAGTCTAAGGCTTAAGGTTGGATCCAAGGTGTATAATCGGGCGTGCATAAAATCTGGTTTATTCCAGTCTGATGAAGTGCATTGGCGTGCAAGCAGGCGGAGCATCCTTGCAGCATCTGTCCTAGACAGCGGGATCGATAGGCGGTTGTCTTGTTCATGAGCTGAACGAGCAGCTTGATCGGCACGTTCATTGCCAATAATTCCACAGTGACTTGGCAGCCACTGAAAGACTATTTCGTGTCCTTTTTCAGTCAGGTGGTGTATGGCCTCTGTGATTTCGAAAACCAGTTGTTCCTGTGGACCGCGCCGTAAGGCTGACAGTAAACTCTGCAGTGCCGTCTTCGAGTCGCAGAAAACGGACCATTTGTGTGTTTATTAGTCATTAATAAAATATAGTGTGACTCGAAGCGCTGCCAGTTCTGCTGCCGTCGACGTTGTCAAGTGAGATGTTTTCATCTTGATAGTGGTGGCTTTTTCTGGAATAACGACAGCGGCGGTAGAGCTGTTCTGCAAGACGGAACCGTCGGTGTATATGTGGGTGTAATTCCGGTACTTTTCATATAATAGGAGTAAGGTAAGCTGTTTAAGAGCCGGCGATGACATATCTGCTTTTTTCCGGACGCCAGGTACTGTCAGGATGATCGTTGGCTGAATGAGGCACCAAGGAGGAGTGGAAGGTCTCGCGGCAGGTGTGAAGCAAGATGGTATAGCCTCACGATGTGCGGATACCATTCGGCAGAACGAGGCGTGTGGTCTCTCCGCAGGTAGAGAGGCTAGATGGTGGCAAGGAGTCCGTGCAAGGTGCCTTACGTGCATTCTTATTGCTTCAACTGCGATGTGGGTCTTTATGAGGTGGTCTCTGGCGATTGCAATAGTTGCCGCCGTTGACGCACTTCGAGGAAGACCTAGACAAATCCGGAGCGCCTGGGCCTGCACACTTTGTATAGTACGTAGGCTTGTTGTACTTGCGTTAGTCAATGCTGGCAAGCTGTACCGCAAGAAGCCGAGAAAAAGTACTCTATATAATCGAAGCATAACGCTTGTCGACATTCCCCATGTCTTTCCAGCGAAGAATTTCAAAAGGTGACAGACGCCTGTCAACCGTTTTTTCATGTACAATACATGGGGGCTCCATGAAACGTCTCTGTCAATTATGACACCCAGGAATTTATATGACCGTACAAATGGTATCATCTGACCATTGATTAACACACTGTAATGCGTCATAGGCTTACGCGTAAATGCCACAAGTGCACATTTGTCAGATGAAATCTCCAGGCCTTGATTTCGGTAATAGTGTGCAGTCTGAGTGGCAGCTTTTTGGACCCTGGCACGCAGCTGTAGGCGTGTCACTCCGGACGCCCAAACGCATATGTCGTCCGCGTACATTGATAATTTAACTGTGTTTGGAAGGTGATGAAGGAGACCAATCAGCGTTAGGTTAAACAACGTAGGGCTCAGTACGCCACCTTGGGGGACGCCACAGTAGGTGTAATTCAAAGAAGTGCGGCCGTCCTCGGTGCTCACAAAGAAAGATCGCATAGAGAGATAGCTATTAATCCATCGGAACATCCGACCACCGAGGCCTATCTCTTCGAGAGCGGCGAGGATGGCTTCATGTGTAACGTTGTCGTACGCACCTTTGACGTCGAGGAACAAAGCGCGCAGACGTTTACACCCTTTTTGGTGCTGAACATAGGTAACCAGGTCGACGACATTATCAATCGACGAGCGGCCGCGTCGGAATCCTGCCATGGCATCTGGGTAGACGTTGTGGTATTCCAAGTACCACTCCAAGCGTCCGAGTATCATCCGCTCCATCACTTTGCCCACGCAGCTCGCCAATGCAATCGGGCGATACGAAGAAAGCTCCAACGTAGACTTTCCAGCCTTCAGTAGCGGAACTATGCGACTAGTCTTCCAGCTTGTGGGAAGTGTGCCAGCTCGCCAGGATTCATTATAGATTTCAAGAAGAACACTCCTCGCCCGCTCACCCAGATGACACAGAGCTCTGTAAGAAATTCCGTCAGGTCCGGGTGACGACGTGTGTCTGCACAAAGCTAGCGCCGCCTTGAGTTCATGGATTGAAAATGGAAGATCCATACGGGGGTCACGTGGTGGCGGGAAGCTGATCAAACGTGATAAGTTGTTGGAAGCTGTGTGCTGCCCGGATAATCTGGCACAGAAGTCTTCTGCGACATCAATATCTGGTCGTTGTTGGAAGAGGGCCAGAGCCTTGAATGGAGGACTGTTGTACGGGTGGCGTCCTGAGCCTTCGCACCGTCCTCCATAAGTGCGATAGGGGCTTGCGAGGGTCCAACGATTCACAGAAAGCAGTCCAGCGTTGTGACTCTAACTTATCTAACCGGCGCTGGATCTTCTTTTGTAGGCGTATAGCGGTCCGTAGATCGTCCATTGACTTCGTGCGTCGGTATCTACGTTCGGCACGTCGCCGTATAGCTCGAAGTCGCTTTAATTCTACGTCAAATTCAGTGAATTTCGAAGAGCGCATTAAAGTACGTGTACTGTCTTGCACTGTGGTTTTGATTATTTCTTCCAAATTATGTAATAAATTACCTTGACATTGGTCTTCAATAACAGCCTGGAATTTGGGCCAGTCCACTCTTCGGATGGTATCACTTGATTTCGGCGACGACAGTCCTCTGATCTTGACATATGTGGGAATATGGTCACTCCCGTGCGTTTCAATGTCCGTAAACCATCCTGTACGCCTGACGAGACTTCGTGATACGAAGGCCAAGTCAAGACAGCTGCTCTATGTGCAGCCGCGTAAAAAAGTAGGACTGCCGTCATTTAAAACCCAGAGCTCGCTGTCGGAGGCGAATGATACCAAGGCTCTGCCTTTCGCGTTGATTTTCGTACTTCCCAGATTGTATGATGTGCGTTGAAGTCCCCGATGATAATCCATGGATCAGGCGTTGCTGACAGGATATCTCGTAATCTTTTGGAGTCAAATCTACTTGATGGTGATAGGTACGCACCAACAACAGTGACGGTAAGTCTTTTCTTCTTTACTGTTAAGCATACGTATTGGTTATCGTCATGAGGTGGCACAGGTTGAAGAATGTAAGTTAGGTCACGGCGAATAAACACCATAACCTTGCTTTTTTCACCACTAGTTGATGACATAAATGATTCATAGCCGGATAGCCTGATTGAGTTCGATAAATTCGGCTCACAGATGATGATGATGGGAAACCTGTTGGCGTACACGAACCGTCGGAAATCGGCGATGCGCGATCGTAGTCCCCGGGCATTCCACTGGAAGATTGCTGCTTTTCGGACCTCCTCTCGAAAAGACAGCTGCTGGTGAGCCATGATTTACTCAAGGGCTGCAAGCACCGGACTTAGTGTGTCCAGTACTTGCAGTGCACTTTTGGCTGACGTTGTGTGCATGTTGCTCAGCAACACGCGAATGGCATTCATTAAGGATCGCAGTAGCGATACCACTTGCTGATCTGTATGTCGCACCTCATCCGATGGAGCAGCTTGCTGTACTGGATGAGGCACTTGCTGCTTCTTCTCAATAGGTCGTGTACTTGGAAGCGGTGGCCATTCATCTGTAGAGAGACGTCTCGTAGTTTTCTGTCGTCCTGTGTCAGCGTTTGCTGCGCTGGGATCTGCAGGTGACTTTGTTACTTGAAGAGGTAACGCATTTTTCGAAGCTGGCGCAGTCCTACGTGAGGACCGTCGGCGGCGGCGGCGTCTACGTCGCACTGTTTCAGCGGCCTCCTTGTGGGTGGAACTGTCCCGAACCATTTGTTTGAGCACAGAACATTCCTTCCTAATCTTGGGGCAGTCTTTGGATGAAGCACTGTGAGCGCCTTGACAGTTAGGGCCACTTCAAAACTGTCGCATTACAGTTTTGTTCTGAGTGTGGCTCGGCGCATCGGGGACATGTGGCTGAATTCGTGCAAACGCCCTTCACATGGCCGATCCTCTGGCAGTTATAACATTGCAGCGGTTTTGGAAACAAATGGTCGAACGGGTGGCGGAAGTGGCCAACCTTCACGTAGGAAGGAAGGCAATCACCCTTGAACGTTAATTTCACACAACGTGTCTTGCCAAGACGGCCAACGTGCACAATAACGTTGCTCTCATTGCTGGTTTT